>NC_091184.1:3516150-3576150 GCF_040958095.1 Procambarus clarkii | reverse complement strand
CTACAGGTCTTTGGTTATAAAACAAAATGTCTCAGGGGCTTACTAATAGTGCCTTATTAATGCCAAAAATGAAGCAATATTTTGCAAGAACTAGTAGCAGAAAATCAACCAGCACGAGAACAGCCGTACCCAACACGAGAACAGCCGTACCCCCATCACGAGAACAGCTGTACCCAGCCCGAGAACAGCCGTACCCAGCACGAGAACAGCCGTACCCAGCAAGAGAACAGCCGTACCAAGCATGAGAACAGCCGAACCCAGCACGAGAACAGCCGTACCTAGCATGAGAACAGCCGTACCCAGCACGAGCACAGTTGTACCCAGCACTGGTACAACAGCCATACCCAGCACATGCACAGTTGTACCCAGCACTGGTACAACAGCAGCCAGCACCAGCTCAGAAGCAGCTGAACCCACAGCAGCAGCGAGCACCAGCAAAGCTGATGCAAACATCTAAAAACATCGTGTGCAGCGTGAACAGTTAGAACAAGTGTTAAATTTAAGTGTGTACACAGTGTTAAAATTAAAGTTGCAGTAATTTTAGTGTACAATAGTTTTCCATAAACTGTATTGTAGTACTCAACATACAGCAGAACTACTTTTAATCAACACAGTGCTAACGGCATAATGCACTGCAGTACGTATTTAATGTAGAGCATTCACAACTTCACGAAACTTCAAGATGGACATAACTTCAACAATAAGGTAAATTTATGAAATACAGTATTCTTTAGTAGAGAAGTAATATATAGGTAGAGTATGTAATATGATAATGCATTTTTATTGTGTACAAGAAAAAAAAAGACACTGACACAAACGCCTCCTGAAGGTCACCTCTTGCAACGAATCCAATGCTCCAACGAACTGGGGTTGTCCCATATAGTACGTTGAATCGAGGTTGTACTGTATATATATATATATATATATATATATATATATATATATATGTGTGTGTATATATATATATATATATATATATAAATATATATATATATATATATATATATATATATGTGTGTATATATATATATATATATATATATATATATATATATATATATATATATATATATATATATATATATATGTGTGTATATATATATATATATATATATATATATATATATATACACACACATATATATATATATATATATATATATATATATATATATATACATATATATATATATATATACATATATATAAACACGGCAAATTCATTTGCCGTGTTGGAGGACGAGTGCTGTAGTGCGCCTGCAGCGAGGAAATCATCGAGGAACGGCGGAGCGCAGGCCCCTCAGGCTGCTCAGAAAGTTAGGGCGGTACCGAAGCGAATTTTGGTTGTGGGAGATTCCCAGGTGAAGTATTTAGACAGAACGTTTTGTGCCAGAGATAGGGAGAACAGATTAAGGGTTTGCTATCCGGGAGCTGGAATTGGTGATATTGTTGAAAACATGAATGATATTATGACGAGAAATGGGAACAAACCCATTATTTGTATTAGTGCAGGGGGTAATGATGTTGGGCGAGTTATTGCTCAATCTCATGCGGCTAGAATTGCCGCTAATCCCTCTAAGAAGAAGTTGCGAACTGGACACCAATTGCTGGAGATCCGTCGACTAGTTAATAGGCCAGTCTCTCGTTCGTTATCGGAATTAACCAGACAAATCGCTCCACCAACTAAGAACGGCCATGCACCATGCACCATATATATATATATATATATATATATATATATATATATATATTTATATATATATATATAGCGGGCAGAGTGTATCGTGATCTGGCCTGTACTCCTCTTGACATACCAGAAAACATTCTAAGGAAACTACTCCAAGCTTGTACTAAAGAGGCATCCTTCTTGAGCCTGGATGGGCACATGTATAAGCAAGTAGATGGGGTCGCCATGGGTTCTCCCCTAGGTGCTCTGTTTGCGAACTTCTACATGGGGACCATCGAACAAAAGGTCTTCGTTGACATGAACTTGAAACCGGCCATATACTGCAGGTATGTTGACGACATTTTTACTCAGGTACCTGAGGTCAGACATTTGCAGGAGCTGAAGGAGGCATTTGAGCGGAATTCTGTGTTGCATTTCACCTACGAGATGGAGAAGGATGGGAAGCTGCCCTTTCTAGATCTAACAGTCATGGAAAGGAGCGGAGGTTTCCACACTGCAGTCTACACTAGAGAAACAAACATAGGAATGTGCCTCAATGCCAATAGTGACTGCCCAGACAGGTACAAGAGGAGTGTTGTTAACGCTTATGTCTACCGTGCTCTCAGCCACAGCTCAGGATGGAAGCAAGTCGATGAAGAACTTTGTAGGGTAAGGCAGGTCCTAGTCAACAACGGCTTCTCCAATGGTTTCATTGAAGACATCATAAGAAGGAAAGTGAAATGCCATGCAACCTCTGAAGAGACAACTAACACAACACCTGTACCCCCTATTAGACTATTTTACAGGAACTTCTTTTCCACAGCTCATAAAACGCAGCAAAAAGGGTCCTGAAAGATATTGTTAATAGAAACGTTACCCCTACAGACAAAAATCAGAAGATACAATTGACGATTTACTATAAAACCAAGAAAACTGCTAACCTACTCATGAGAAACTCTCCAGACACAAAGCAGAACGCTTTGAAAGAGACCAATGTCGTCTATGCCTTCAAATGCCCACTTAGGGACTGTAAGCCTCAAAGAACTTAGTATATAGGCAAGACAACAACATCTCTTTCCAGGCGAATAACGATACATAAGCAACAGGGTTCCATTAAGGAACATATAATCTCTTCCCACAACCATACCATCACCAGAGAAGTCTTAACAAAAAACACGGAAATCATCGATAGATACAGCGATAGCAGGCGGCTAGATATCTGCGAGGCACTACACATTAAGAAGTCAACACCAGCAATCAACAGCCAATTAATGCACAACTATATTCTACCCACTTCAAGACTCCACTCCAATATATATATATATATATATATATATATATATATATATATATATATATATATATATATATATATATATATATATATATATATATATATATTATTAAATATGACCGAAAAAGTAAGATTAATAATTCTAACACGAATTTTCTCAAACTTTCGTACATTGCGCTTCACTGTTCGAGGTAAATCAAAAATCACTTCTCCAAAATTCATTTTTATTTCTAGTCTGACGCGACACGGGCGCGTTTCGTAAAACTTATTACATTTTCAAAGACTTCACAAATACACAACTGATTAGAACTTACGTCTCTCTGATATTATATCTACATTTGAGTGAGGTGGGAAGGATGATGTGGCATTAACACAAGACAGAACAGGGGATATTAATAGGGTATTAAAAGTATCAACACAAGACAGAACAGAAACAATGGGTATTGAATAGAAGTGTTTGTAGAAAGCCTATTGGTCCATATTTCTTGATGCTTCTATATTGGAGCGGAGTCTTGAGGTGGGTAGAATATAGTTGTGCAATAATTGGCTGTTGATTGCTGGTGTTGACTTCTTGATGTGTAGTGCCTCGCAAACGTCAAGCCGCCTGCTATCGCTGTATCTATCGATGATTTCTGTGTTGTTTACTAGGATTTCTCTGGCGATGGTTTGGTTATGGGAAGAGATTATATGTTCCTTAATGGAGCCCTGTTGCTTATGCATCGTTAAACGCCTAGAAAGAGATGTTGTTGTCTTGCCTATATACTGGGTTTTTTGGAGCTTACAGTCCCCAAGTGGGCATTTGAAGGCATAGACGACGTTAGTCTCTTTTAAAGCGTTCTGTTTTGTGTCTGGAGAGTTTCTCATGAGTAGGCTGGCCGTTTTTCTGGTTTTATAGTAAATCGTCAGTTGTATCCTCTGATTTTTGTCTGTAGGGATAACGTTTCTATTAACAATATCTTTCAGGACCCTTTCCTCCGTTTTATGAGCTGTGGAAAAGAAGTTCCTGTAAAATAGTCTAATAGGGGGTATAGGTGTTGTGTTAGTTGTCTCTTCAGAGGTTGCATGGCTTTTCACTTTCCTTCTTATGATGTCTTCGATGAAACCATTGGAGAAGCCGTTATTGACTAGAACCTGCCTTACCCTACAGAGTTCTTCGTCGACTTGCTTCCATTCTGAGCTGTGGCTGAGAGCACGGTCGACGTATGCGTTAACAACACTCCTCTTGTACCTGTCGGGGCAGTCGCTGTTGGCATTTAGGCACATTCCTATGTTTGTTTCCTTAGTGTAGACTGCAGTGTGGAAACCTCCGCCCTTTTCCATGACTGTTACATCTAGAAAAGGCAGCTTCCCATCCTTTTCCGTCTCGTAAGTGAAACGCAGCACGGAACTCTGCTCAAATGCCTCCTTCAGCTCCTGCAGATGTCTGACATCAGGTACCTGTGTAAAAATGTCGTCAACATACCTGCAGTATATGGCCGGTTTCAAGTTCATGTCGACTAAGACTTTTTGCTCAATGGTACCCATGTAGAAGTTTGCAAACAGGACACCTAGGGGAGAACCCATGGCGACCCCATCTACTTGCTTATACATGTGCCCATCCGGGCTCAAGAAGGGTGCCTCTTTAGTACAAGCTTGGAGTAGTTTCCTCAGAATACTTTCTGGCATGTCAAGAGGAGTACAGGCTGGATCACGATACACTCTGTCGGCTATCATTCCGATTGTCTCGTCCACAGGTACGTTGGTAAACAGCGATTCTACGTCCAACGAGGCTCTTATCCCTGTGGCCCGTGTGCCCCGCAGTAAGTCCACAAATTCCTTTGGAGACTTCAGGCTGAAGGCGCAAGGAACATAAGGAGTCAGCAGGCCGTTGAGTCGCTTCGCCAGTCTGTACGTGGGTGTGGGTATCTGGCTAATGATTGGCCGAAGTGGGTTTCCAGGCTTGTGCGTCTTGACATTTCCATACGCATATCCAGGTTTATATTCCCCAATGATCTTTGGCAGGTGGAGTCCGGATTTCTTGGCGTTCACAGTTTCGATCAGTTTGTTGACCTTTGCTTTTAATTCGGCTGTAGTGTCCTTCGTTACCCTTTGGAACTTAGTTTGGTCAGAGAGTATGATGTTCATTTTCGCCAGATATTCGTCTTTTTTAAGAATGACATATATTGGCGACTTGTCACCTCTCCTGACAACTATCTCCTTGTTCTCACGAAGGCTTTTAGCTGCCGCTTTAAGCTCGGGGGACAGTATGGTGCTTCTGTAGTTGCCTCGATTCTTTCCTCCTTCTGCAATAAGTTCTGCTTGTAAGGTATCTTTGGTAGTGACCTTCTTTTGTGTCTCGAGGTCGAATATGTCGTCCAACAGAATTTCCAACTCTACTTTCCGGGCCATTTCACTCGGTCTGGACATAACATGACAGTTTATGCCCAGATTTAGGAGAGTGACTTGGTCCTCAGTGAGGTTAATTCCTGCAAGGTTCAGGAAGCCATCTCTTGGTCGTGGAATTGCCATAGGTCCTCCATATAATGTTGTTAGTTTCTTGATAATCCTTGTTTCAGTGCTGAGGTGATGTTGGTCTGTGAGGATGTCGAGGTGTTGTTCAATGCGGGTACGGATACTATGGTCGATGTTGCTATTTCTCCACTCGTTTGTAGCATGAAGTAGTTGCGTTTTGTTGTCTTTGATTTCATTCTCTGCCTTGTATATCTGACCGAAAAAATAAGATTAATAATTCTAACACAAATTTTCTCAATATTTCGGCAGTCTCCGTGGTGTAGTGGTAAGACACTCGCCTGGCGTTCCGCGAGCGCTATGTCATGGGTTCGTATCCTGGCTGGGGAGGATTTACTGGGCGCAATTCCTTAACTGTAGCCTCTGTTTAACGCAACAGTAAAATGTGTACTTGGATGAAAAAACGATTCTTCGCGGCAGGGGATCGTATTCCAGGGACCATAGGATTAAGGACTTGCCCGAAACGCTACGCGTACTAGTGGCTGTACAAGAATGTAACAACTCTTGTATATTAGTATATTTTGGTAGCAGTCTTTCCTGTAGACATATATTATTAAATATGACCGAAAAAGTAAGATTAATAATTCTAACACGAATTTTCTCTATCTCTCTTACATTTCTTTTCACTGTTGATGGTAATTCAAAGATCAATTCTCCAAAATTCATTTTTATTTCTAGTCTGACGCGACACTTGAGCGCGTTTTGTAAAACTTATTACATTTTCAAAGACTTTAGTTTACAAACACACAACTGAAACTGAATAGAGCTTACACATCTTCGAGGTTTATATCTACATTTGGGTGAGGTGGATGAGGTGAAAAAACGAACTTTCAACAATGGGTATTAAATTCCAACACAAGACAGAACACGAAACAATGGGTATTAAATTCAAACACAAGACAGAACACGAAACAATGGGTATTGAATGGAAGTAATTGTAGAAAGCCTATTGGTCCATATTTCTTGATGCTTCTATATTGGAGCGGAGTCTTGAAGTGGGTAGAATATAGTTGTGCATTAATTGGCTGTTGATTGCTGGTGCTGACTTCTTGATGTGTGTAGTGCTTCGCAGACGTCAAGCCGCCTGCTATCACTGTATCTATCGATGATTATCAAACAACACAGAATTCATCGATAGATACAGCGATAGCAGGCGGCTTGACATGTGAACGCGTTTCGTAATAAATTATTACATTTTCAAAGACTTTAGTTTACACACACACCACTAACTTGCAAACACTAAACAGAGTTTAACCCTTAAACTGCTCATGGTGTATACATACGCCCTGAGTAACATGTCCCACGGTGCGCATGGCGAATATATATGCCATAGGGTGCCAGGCCAGATTCAAATGGACCGCGGCTACACGGGGTTCACAGTAACTTCCTCAGGGCTCTTGTAAACAGACGCCATTTTTTTTTAAATCGTGGGCAATATTCTCAGGTGTAAGAGGCACAGTACTGTTGGAGGAACCAAGGCTGGCGCACGCAGCATGAGCGAACAGCATTGCTGTTCAGCTTGTGACCACAGCATCGCCGAAAAATGTCAAAATATATAATTGTTATTATTTAGCGATGACAATATCACAGATAACCCATGACTGTGATATAAATAACCAGGGTTGTGATAATGGCAGGATTGTTGTAATAATTAGCGCTGTGGGAAGAGTGATGCTGAGAGACGGAGGGAGACAGCATCGTTTACTGACTGTGTGGCCACCTGTTATTGTTTGCATTCACCATACCAGGTCAGTGGTTCTCTATGGTGAACACAAATGTAGATACTTATATATAATGTGTGTATTAGTGTAATAACAGCAAAAGGATTATGCTGGGAGGAGCCATTTGGGTGACGGAGGTGACGTCGTCTGCACGATTTGTCTAGCTGTTTAGAGGGTGGCCACTATGCTCTTTGGGCGCACTACAAGCTTAGGTGTACAGTTACGGTGCATAAAACATGTAGATACTTATATATAATATGTGTATATAGGGTAATAACACTGCAAACAGTATTGTTGGGGGAGAAAGTTTAGTGCGTGTGACCTTGAAAGAGTGAGGGAGCCGCCATCTGTGTATAGCGACAACTCTTAGTGCCTGAACTAACTATATCAGCTTAGCTTTACAGTTGTGGTGAACAAAATATATACATACTTATATATAACGTCTGTATATAGTGTAATAACACCACAAATGGTATTGTTGGGGGGAAGAAAATTTAGTGATTGTGTTGAGGGAGTGGCAGCGAGTGGCTGGCTGGTGTGTGGCCGTAACTCTTCGTTGCTTTTCGACTCTCAATACCAACTTAGTGATTCGTTATGGTGACCAAAACATGCAGATACTTATATATAACCTGTGTATAGAGTGTAATAGCAGCAAAACTATTTGTTTATCATTTTATAAACATAATTGAATCACTAATATGCACATCATACTTTTGAGTATAGCGATTATTCATCACTTTTATTATATAAATATATTACAATAGACACTACTGAATAATATTACTGCAAAAAAACTAAGAAAAAATAAATCGAAGACATTGAAACAATTAGGTAATAATATCTTTGTGGCAACTCCCACCTGTCAGCGCGGGTGACGCTGACCGGGTCTGACGACCGCTCTGTCAACGCCCACTTTTTGCCAGACTTCCTCGGTCAATTGCGCCCAAAATATGTCACCTACGATTTTTTTTTTTCCGTGCTCAGGGGACACAAATTAACATGTCTAGAAGACGAAAAAAAAAATTTGAATTCTTTTTTTCATGCGCACAGGGGTGTAAATGTCCCCAGGACCCCTGAGCAGTGTAACGGTTAAACAGCTTTGATTTTATACCTGCATTTGGGTGAGGTGATGTTACAACAGTTTTGGATGAGGTGAAAACAAATTTTCAACACAAGACAGAACACGAAACAATGGGTATAATATTTTGTAAGTTAAAAGGAAGAATGTAAGTAACTGCAATGGGCCTATTGGCCCATATTTCTTGATGCTTCTATATTGGTGCGGAGTCTTGAAGTGGGTAGAATATAGTTGTGCATTAATTGGCTGTTGATTGCTGGTATCGACTTCTTAATGTGTAGTGCCTCGCAGATATCAGGCCGCCTGCTATCGCTGTATCTATCGATGATTTCCGTGTTTTTTTATAAGACTTCTCTGGTGATGGTCTGGTTGTGGGAAGAGATTATATGTTCCTTAATGGAGCCCTGTTGCTTATGCATCGTTAACGATGCATAAGCCATTCTATAGGCCATTGCTCCCCTTGCCTCTCTGAGGGGGCCAGGTTCTGGCCGTGGTCCCCGGTAGGCCCTAGAACTCCATACACATGACTGATGCCAAAGTCTGACATTAGCATATCAGCCTGGTAAAGCTCCGGGGAGCCTCCGGGTCTCACCCAGAAAATGGCGTTTCATTAAATTCAACTCTGGTTTTTTCCAATATTTTGACTATAACACTTGTCAATGATACAGGTCTATATTTGATGGGATCTTCCCTGCTGCCACTGCTGTAGATTGCTGCTGCCTCTAATATCAACAGGGAATCTGAAATAGGTAGTACAGTGAATATCAACCTTGTAGTGCAAACATTTGTTCTGTGTTAGCCTTTTTCCACACATCTGCTAGGACTCCTGTTCACGGGGATGCCTGAAAAAATCTGTTAAGTGGATGTTACGGCCCTCTCGGGACGCAACGGGGTCCTTACTCTGATGTTGTTAGAGGAAGTTGTATCCGACCCCAAGCCAGTAGTGGCTTTCAAGGGATGTGATCCGTGACGCAAGAAACTTAAAGGGGGAAGGGAAAGAAAGTTAAGAACTTAATATAATATAATGATTTCCAACACCAATAAATAATATATAAAAGTTACACAGGGGGAGGGGTATTAACACTTATTTACAGGGGAAAATACACTGTAGTCTTCTGCTGAAGACTCTGGTGCAAAACTCTCGGTGCTGAGTCCTCGGTGCTTCTTCGTGGCCTCACAACGAATTCTTCTGAGAAGTTGAGCCTACCCTGGCCACAGGTCAGCCAAAACACAGGTCCACTGGGGGCACCGCCGTGGAGGCCGTCAACCACAAATCCAGCCGGTCTGCTGGCAGGTTCCGGACCCACAACGCTGGTCAGGCCACTCCACGAACGATATAAGGGGAACGCCCTAGACAGGAGCCTCGTGTGACACCACAAATCACTCTCCTGTCCTCGATACCCCAGTGGATGATCGTCTCCAACAGTTGGTCCCGGGTAATCCTTTCACTGCCACTCCACTGGCAGGCTAACACACCACAGTGTTCTTCCGGGGGGACGACTTCACAACTGCTGCAGCAAAGTACAAGGTATGGAGACGGCTGCCTCGGGTAGACTGACTCAACTCCCATCACAACAGTCCCAGGTCGACTCTGTAAGCAGACACGTCATCAATAACTGGGACACACTAAGGCACCTCACTTACAGGCTCAGACACAAACGCCCACCTATCCACTCCATAGATGGCGCTGGTGTCTGAGCACCACCTCACCAGAGGTCAGCAGCGGCTGTGTTGAGCGCTGCACAGGACTGGAAACTGGCCCTTGCGGCCAATATACGTCGTCCTCACCAGGTGTCGTCGTCCGTTTGGAGGGGGTTTCGGGAGCTGACCCACAGATGGCGCGGTTGTCACTGCTCCGTGCTCGGACGTCAGATCCGGGTTCGTAACACCTCCCCACCAAAAAGAATTTGGTTTGGGGTTCTATAAAAAGAAACACAGACCAAATTAGTATGGCGACACAACTCCAAATGGACTCACTTACTCTATGAACTGGAATGGCGAGGCTGTCTTGTCCACAGAACTGTACTACGGAGAAACCCTGGCACAAAGGGAACTTGAAAATGGCAGGCGATGTCCTGCCTGGCGTAACCTTCCACGTCTCCACAGCGATGTCAAACAGGGGCATCATCTCACACCTCTCGAGTAAGGATCGGTGTAGACACGATCTGGGGTGACTCGACACTTCCCTATGTCGTGGCACCGATGATGGCTGATCACAGACGGCATTTCTGGTACCGGTCCGATGGTCCTTCAGGGAGACAGGAACCTGGAATACAGGGGTCTGATAATTCAGAGTGATAGCGACAATGGGTAAGTCAATACTTACTGCATACACCTAGTTTCAACAGGGCTGCTTGCACACCGAAGATGGCATTCGCTCTGCCCACGTCAGGTCGACCAACGTTCCGTATAACGCTGTATTGAGGCTCAGCAATCACGCGGGAGGTGTCAACCTGTCGGAAACAGTCACTCATATTATCATTTCTCGTATCTCCTGTATCAACTATTACTTTCCAGGTCCCTTCGTCGACTGCAACACTTGCAGTGCAAATCTCCAATCCCTGGGATCTCTTCACGATGTTCAAGGGAGCCATCATCCGTCGGGTCGTCCACTGGTCCTTACTGAGAACACTGAGAACACATACGAGAACACAACAAAATACCGCTAAGAAACATTTGGTTACCTGAGGGATAAGCTTCCTGAGCCTGTCATGTCCATAGCAGGCTATATCCACTAGCCTGGTTTGGACCACTAGACCTTTCGAACACACCTCACATACCTCTGACGTCTGGGGAATCTCTGGCTGGTTCAATACACGCTGTAACTTGCCATACCGCAAGCACACCTCCGCCTTCGCTCCAGACTCGTTGGTATCCGTGGGTGCCTGCACACAAGGCCTCTCTTCTAGCTCAGGTACTTCTGCCATCGTAACCTCATGTTCCTTGTCGAGAGAAGAATCAGGAGACACTGCTAGATAGCTGTCGATCTGCGGGTGAGAGGACAAATTAGACATGTTCAAATCCGGGTCTGTCTTTACCTGGACATTACCACGGCCCGTCGTTACCTCAGACCTTGCTGTTCTGGCTGACTCGTCCGCTATCTTGGGATGATTGGTGCTCCAATCGGTCACCAAGTCATTGGCTAGTACCACGTCAATCCCAGCGACAGGGAGGGTATCGACTACTGCCAACGCACATGTGCCGCTGAAGTAAGGCGAGTCGAGATGTACCGTCACTAAGGGGGCGATGTACTGCGTCCTAGGAAACCCAACCAGGACAACCTTTTGTCTCACATCCACACTTACTCCCTCGGGTAACGAGCTCTTCACGATCAGGGACTGGGCTGCTCCACTATCTCTGAGCACTACTACAGATCTACCAGTATGATCACGCGATACATACCCGCCTGAAGTGTGAGGGGAAAACAATCTGGGTTCTTCCTGCGTAGTCGTCGACTGGCTTCCTGCTGGTGGGGTAACACAGCTCATCATCATTACCTCCCTACGTACGCTGCCACCTCTTCTGCCTCGGCACCTAGCAGCTACATGCCCCTTCTGCCCACAAGTAGCACACCATATTCCTCCTTGGACTACGGTGTTTCGGACTACTAGGACTAGTCCTTCGAGGGCTACTTGGGGGCGTCTTCTTAGCACTTTGTGGGACGGGTCTTTCCTCTTCGTCATGAGGTCTGTCAAACCGGCGCTGGTAATTCCTTGGGACGTACTTAGCAGACGGCCTATGAGTCAGGATGTACTCTTCAGCCATGGTGGCTGCTGCACTCAAGGTCTCTACCTGCTGTTCCTCTAAGTACGTCTTCAGGTCTCCAGACAAACAATCCTTGAAGTCCTCTAGCAGAATCAGCTGCTCGAGGTCTTCCTTGGTCTCCACCTTCCGAGAGGCACACCATTCTTGAAAAAGTCGCTCCTTGATGGTGGCGAATTCGGTGAAAGTGTGCTCTGAGGTCTTCTTCAGGTTTCTAAACTTCTGTCTATATGCCTCAGGTACCAATTGGTACGCCATGAGCACAACCTTCTTCACCTTGTCGTAATCGCCGGAGTCGTCAAGGGATAACGTAGAATAGGCGATTTGGGCCTTCCCACTCAAGACTGACTGTATCATGATGGCCCAATTCTCCCTTGGCCACTCCAAAGAGGCAGCGACTTTCTCGAAGGCTGCAAAGAACTTCGAGACTTCCCTCTCATTGAATTTGGGGACCATTTTGATGTTTCTTACCGGATCGAAACCGCTAGTGTCCGTTGTTGGCCTCCGACCACCGCCTAATCGTAATACTTCTAGTTCATGTTGTCTCTGTCTTTCGTTTTCTTCTCTCTCTCGCTGTTCTCTTTCTCGTTTCTCTTCTCTTTCTCGCTCTCTTTCTTGTTCTTCCCTTTCTCTTTCTCGTTCTTCTCTTCTTTCTTCTCTTTCTAATTCTAAACGCCTCATCGCCAATTCTTTTTCTTTCATCTCCATTTCTTTATCTTTTAATTCTCGTTCTAATTCTAACTTCTTCCACTCTATCTCACGATTGATCTCTAGGGCACGCATTTTGACTGTTAGGAAGCTGATATTAAGCTCACCTGCATCACTGTCAACGTCGCTGCCCTTATCTTCCTTTTCCGTGGAAGCTATTTCCTCACCTTCCTTTGTACTAGGAGCCCCGCCTTCCTGTTTCTCTTCTGCCTTCAGGTGCCGGTGAACCTTGGACAAGATCTCCACACGGGAATCACTGGCACGGATCTTGATCTCCAGGTAGGCGCTCACTAGTACAAGTTCCGGTTTGCTCAGATACTTTAATCTGGCAAGACAGTCCTCTCTGTTCAGAAAAGCCTGAATGTCGTCCAAATCATCGATGGTAGCTTATTCTGCCATTGTCACAGATGGAACACTCAACTAGCACTTAACACACCGCTTTCACGTTAGCACTTCACACACCGAGCACTGTTCTACGTCAATATTGCACTTTATCGCACCAAACACTGCACTTGCCAATATTGCACGTAATTACTTCGGGCACCGCACTACCCAATATTGCACTGAATCACAGCGAACACTTCGCTCTACAATATTGCACCGAATCACTGAGCACCGCACTAGTCAATATTGCACTTAATCGCTTAGTCACAGCGAGCACCGCACTGCACAATATTGCACTTAGTCACTCTTGAGCACCGCACAGGACGTATAAGGTCGCAATCGTCACACACAGGGGGAATTATATACAGGGATTACGCCACTTCACCACCCCTGTCAAACATACTTAACAAGGGGACGGATCCCGCTGGGGATGCCAATTATGTTACGGCCCTCTCGGGACGCAACGGGGTCCTTACTCTGATGTTGTTAGAGGAAGTTGTATCCGACCCCAAGCCAGTAGTGGCTTTCAAGGGATGTGATCCGTGACGCAAGAAACTTAAAGGGGGAAGGGAAAGAAAGTTAAGAACTTAATATAATATAATGATTTCCAACACCAATAAATAATATATAAAAGTTACACAGGGGGAGGGGTATTAACACTTATTTACAGGGGAAAATACACTGTAGTCTTCTGCTGAAGACTCTGGTGCAAAACTCTCGGTGCTGAGTCCTCGGTGCTTCTTCGTGGCCTCACAACGAATTCTTCTGAGAAGTTGAGCCTACCCTGGCCACAGGTCAGCCAAAACACAGGTCCACTGGGGGCACCGCCGTGGAGGCCGTCAACCACAAATCCAGCCGGTCTGCTGGCAGGTTCCGGACCCACAACGCTGGTCAGGCCACTCCACGAACGATATAAGGGGAACGCCCTAGACAGGAGCCTCGTGTGACACCACAAATCACTCTCCTGTCCTCGATACCCCAGTGGATGATCGTCTCCAACAGTTGGTCCCGGGTAATCCTTTCACTGCCACTCCACTGGCAGGCTAACACACCACAGTGTTCTTCCGGGGGGACGACTTCACAACTGCTGCAGCAAAGTACAAGGTATGGAGACGGCTGCCTCGGGTAGACTGACTCAACTCCCATCACAACAGTCCCAGGTCGACTCTGTAAGCAGACACGTCATCAATAACTGGGACACACTAAGGCACCTCACTTACAGGCTCAGACACAAACGCCCACCTATCCACTCCATAGATGGCGCTGGTGTCTGAGCACCACCTCACCAGAGGTCAGCAGCGGCTGTGTTGAGTGCTGCACAGGACTGGAAACTGGCCCTTGTGGCCAATATACGTCGTCCTCACCAGGTGTCGTCGTCCGTTTGGAGGGGGTTTCGGGAGCTGACCCACAGATGGCGCGGTTGTCACTGCTCCATGCTCGGACGTCGGATCCGGGTTCGTAACAGTGGAATGCTGAGCTCAAGTGCACATTCTCTCAAAACCCATGGTGAAACTCCATCTGGACCAAATGCTTTGTTCTTACTTAGCTCCTTTGGCATTTTTTTCACTTTATATTCAGACACCTCTATGAAATGTGAGAAATCTTTAAAGAATTCGGATAAAGAAACAGATCTAGAAGTGGTTCTAGATAAAAAGCTATCACCTGAGGACCACATAAAGAACATTGTATGAAGAGCCAATGCTACACTTTCTAACTTCAGAATTGCTTTTAAATACATGGATGGCAAAATACTAAAGAAATTATTCACAACTATTGTCAGACTAAAGCTGGAATATGCAGTGGTTGTATGGTGCCCATATCTTAAGCATCACATCAACAAACTGGAAAAGGTGCAGAGACATGCAACTACTGTAATTTACTCGTGGAAAATAGTAGAGGGGCTGGTCCCAAATCTGCACACAGAAATAATATGATTTGAGACCGGAAGGTATGGCAGCATGTGCAGAATACCCCCGTTGAAGAGCAGAGGTTCAATAGGTACTCTGAGAGAACTCTGTCAACATCAGAGGCCCGATACTGTTCAACACGCTTCCACTAAATATAAGAGGCATAACTGGCCGACCCCTCACAATGTTCAAGAGAGAACTCAATAAGCACCTCCAAATGATACCTGATTAACCAGGCTGTGATTTATACGTCAGGCTGCGAGTAGCCGCATTCAACAGCCTGGTTGACCAATCCAGCAACGAGGAGGCCTGGTCGACGACCGGGCAGCGGGGATGCTAAGCCCAGAAAACACCTCAAGGTAGCCTTAAGGCAAGGCTAAAAGTTTTGTGAAGAAATGTTTGCACTGCAAGGTTGATATTCACTATGTCACCTATTTCAAACTCCCAGTTGATATTAGAGGCAGCAGCAATACAGTTGCTTTTACAAGTTTCATTGTGTAGCCCAAGGCTTATCTTCATTGTATCTAGAGGCGGTTTACCTGCTTGATGGGGTTCTGGGAGTTGTTCTACTCCTACTTCTACTCTACTGGAAGTACTTGAGGAGTACTCTCTACTCCTCAAACTCTGACTTGTGAGAGTTTGGTCCACCAGGCTGTTGCTTGGAGCGGCCCACATACCCACCACAGCCCGGTTGGTCCAGCACTCCTTGGAGAAACCTATCTAGTTTTCTCTTGAAGATGTCCACGGTTGTCCCAGCAATATTTCTTAAGCTTGCCAGGAGAATGTTGAACAACAGCGGACCACTGATGTTTATACAGTGTTCTCTGTGCCTACGGCACCCCTGCTCTTCACTGGTTTTATTGTGCATTTTCTTTCATATCATTCACTCCAGTATGTTGTTATTTTACTGTGTAGATTTGGAACCTGGCCCTCTAGTATTTTCCATATGTATATTATTTGATATCTCTCTCGTCGTCTTTCTAGTGAGTACATTTGGAGGGCTTTGAGACGATCCCAATAATTTAGGTGCTTTATCGGGTCTATGTATGCCGTATATGTTCTCTGTACTCCCTCTATTTCTGCAATCTCTCCTGCTCTGAAGGGTAAAGTGAGTACTGAGCAGTACTCATGATGCGACAACACAAGTGATTTGAAGAGCACAACCATTGTGATGGGATCCCTGGATTTGAAAGTTCTCGTAATCCATCATTTTTCTGGCTGACTTGGTTATGCTCCCTAAACATTAGGTCGTTAGACATCATTATTCCCAAATTCTTTACATGGTGCTTACCTACTATGGGCAAATTTGATTGTGTTATGTACCCTGTATTATGTTTAACCCCTGTGTGGCTCCAGGCTATTTAGCATTTGTCACCCACAGGCGCATACCAAAAAAAATTATTTTTTCTTTTAAACCTGTTAATTCGTGTTCTCTGATCATGGGAAAAATAATAAAAAATATCGTAAGTGGCATATATTGCCCGCTATAGGGTGGGAAAGTCTGGCAAAAAAACAGGCGCTGACTCCGCGTGCGTCCCAAGTGGTCTGTTGCTCGCCAGCTGTCAGGCAGGAGTGGCCACAAAGAGATAATTACCTAAATATTTCAATGTCTCTGATTGATTTTTCATAGTATTTTTGCTGTAATATTATTCAATAGTGTGTAGTGTGATATATTTATATAATAAAATGAGTGAATCATCGCTGTACTCAAAAATATGGTGTGTATATTGTTGATTCAATTATTATGTTCATCAAACAGTGAACAAATACTTTGTCGATTATTGCACTATATACACAGGTTATATATAAGTATCTGCATGTTCTGTTCACCATAACGTACCATTAAGTCGCTAATATGAGTCAAAAAGCAACGAGGAGTGACCGCCACACACCAGCCAGCCACTTGCTGCCACTCACTCCCTCAACACCTCACTCCCCCACATTCTCCTCCCACCATACTGTTTTTGCTTTTATTCACTATATACAGACGTTACATATAAGTATCTACATTCGTGTTCACCATAATGAACCACTAAGTTGGCATGCTGAGTGGCAGTGGCAACCAGTGGCAGCCCGCCTCTGGCTGCTACTTCCTCCCTCCCTCACCCACATTCTCCTCCCACAATACTGTTTTTGCTGTTATTCACTATATACAAATGTTATATGTAAGTATCTACATGTTTTGTTCACCACAACTGTACAACTAAGTTGATATAGTTAGTTCAGGCACTAAGAGACGTCGCTACACACAGTCAGGTGGCGGCTGCTTCCTTCACACACTCAAGGTCAGACGCACTAAAGTTTCACCCCCAACAATACTGTTTGTGGTGTTATTACCCTATATACAGACGTTTTAAACACTTTTATTATGTGTGATGTTAGTGCAACTGGCCTACAATTTTTTGCCAAGGCTTTACTCCCCCCCTTGTGCAACGGAGCTATATCTGCAGATTTAAGTGCTGCTGGTATCTCCCCTGTATCCAGGCTCTTTCTCCAAATTACGCTGAGTGCTCTCGCTACTGGTACTTTACATTTCTTTATGAATATTGAATTCCATGAGTCAGGCCCAGGAGCTGAGTGCATAGGCATATTGTCAATTTCTCTTTCAAAGTTTTCCAAGTTTGTGGTAATATCCGTTATATTATCTGCAGCTTGAATGTCATTCATAAAGAAGCTGTCTGGGTCATCAACTTTCATGTTGTTTATTGGTGTGCTAAACATAGCCTCATACTGGCTTCTTAGAATTTCACTAATCTCTTTGTTGTCCTCTGTGTACGTACCTTCATTTGTAATTAATGGTCCAATACTGGTAGAGGTTTTTGATTTTGATTTTGCGTATGTGAAAAAATATTTCGGATTTTTCCTTATCTCTTGTATAACTTTCTGTTCCAATTCCATTTCCTCAGACTCATATGATCGCTTCATCGTTTGTTCTATTTCTTCGATCTCCCTGCTTAGGCTTATTTTCCTTGCTTGTGATAGTTGTGTCTGCCGAAGCATTTCCGTTATTTTTTTCCTTCTCCTGTACAGTTGTCTGCGTTCTCTTTCTTGAGTGGTCCTCTTTCTGCCCCTCCTCACAGGCACGTGCTTCAAGCAGACCTTGTAAGCTTCAGCTGTCAGTTGAGCTATTCCCTGTGTGGGAGTTTTGTCGCTTAAGACCGTCTCCCATTGAATGGTTGCAAGGTCTACATTTATTTTTTCCCAGTCGATCCTCTTATTGTTAAAATTGAATTGATTGAATATTCCTTCTCGCTTGTTGGGTCTCTTAGACCTACTACCGTTATTTATGCTAGTTCGCACTTCAATGAGCTTATGGACTGCGTATGAAGTATCTGAGATTGTGATGTCTCTGATTAGTTCATCATTGTTTGTGAACTAATGATGAACTAGATAACAAGTCTAGAAAACTAGAAAACAACAAAAACACACTAGAAAACAAGTCTAGTGTGTTTTCGTTCCTAGTTGGTTCTGTAATCTGTTGATTGAGCGAGAATTTGTCACAGAATCTCAAAAGTTCTCTGACCTGTGGTTGGTTATTTCCCGGGTCATTCCCTGCTATGATATTTGTGTTTACCATTCTCCATCTTAGACTCGGTAAATTGAAATCTCCAAGGAAGATTAACTCTTTTGCTGGCCTGGCAAGCGACCTGGCACACACTGCAACAAAGGCTGAGCATTGGCCGTGAGCGCACAAACCACACTCAAATGTTTATACAGTGTGACCTCACTCGAACGAGGCGTAGGCGTTATATGAGGCGAGGCCGATTCGTTTCACTGCGGAATTCGTTCTACCCGTCAGCCCCAGGCTGTCCCTCCCCTTCATGTGAAAATAACAAAGGTCCTACATCCACTATCAACAAAACAAAAAATCACAGAAAATCTATTTATTATGTATTTATCATTTTGAACATGGCACATGATAGAACAATCACTTACAAACAATTTGGATTAAAAATTCTACATATATGAGCATTATTGAATCCAAAAAAGCAAAATCACATAATTTTCTCAACAAACTGAAGAGGAGGGGTGGTTGGCGGGCCGCCGGTGGTAGGGGAAGGAGGGTCAGGGCCGGCCGCTGGTAGTCAGGTGCGGGAGGGGAGGAGGGGGACACAACCTGCCTCCCCTGACACCACTATTACTCCAGCTTCCCTGACAACTTCCACCACTGACACAACCAGCCTCCCCTGACACCACTATTACTCCAGCTTCCCTGACAACTTACACCACTATTACTCCAGCTTCCCTGACAACTTACACCACTATTACTCCAGCTTCCCTGACAACTTACACCACTATTACTCCAGCTTCCCTGACAACTTACACCACTATTACTCCAGCTTCCCTGACAACTTACACCACTATTACTCCAGCTTCCCTGACAACTTACACCACTATTACTCCAGCTTCCCTGACAACTTACACCACTGACACAACCTGCCTCCCCTGACACCACTATTACTCCAGCTTCCCTGACAACTTCCACCACTGACACAACCTGCCTCCCCTGACACCACTATTACTCCATCTTCCCTGACAACTTCCCCCACTGACACAACCTGCCTCCCCTGACACCACTATTACTCCATCTTCCCTGACAACTTACACCACTGACACAACCTGCCTCCCCTGACACCACTATTACTCCAGCTTCCCTGACAACTTACACCACTATTACTCCAGCTTCCATGACAACTTACACCACTATTACTCCAGCTTCCCTGACAACTTACACCACTGACACAACCTGCCTCCCCTGAGAATAACTTACACCACCACCTGTCCCCTAACAATAAACCCTAACTACTGACACCACTTGTCCCCCCTGACAATAACTCTCACCAATGACCCTTAATACCATTTTATCATCCTTCAACTATTTCTCCCTGGAAACAATGGATAAGCATAATAAAACACTGTATAACTGTTTACACTTTGGCGAATCATAGATGATGACAGCCACCTCCGACGCTCGGTCTCGGTGACTGCTTGGATGAACAATCTTCGCTTAACCAAACATTTGTATGTTCCACTGAACATTTAGTACCTAATTCAATTTGTTCGGATCTTCTGGGAATTCGCTAGAACGGGGTTCGTTAGTGAGGATGAACTGTACTCTTTTCAGCTTTCTAACCTCAATTTTCATGCTACGTCATTCATTTTGCTATCAAACTGTTCACAATATAAAGGGGCACATTTAAAACCAGTCCCATAATATTCGGACAATAAATGGGATTTTTAAAAATGCATTAATTGATGATGGCATTAC
The DNA here is from genome assembly GCF_040958095.1 of Procambarus clarkii. Taxonomy (NCBI): domain Eukaryota; kingdom Metazoa; phylum Arthropoda; class Malacostraca; order Decapoda; family Cambaridae; genus Procambarus; species Procambarus clarkii. The sequence goes on along the minus strand of NC_091184.1, from coordinate 3,555,853 downwards.
CTTCATCAGGGACTCAGCGTGTTTTGGTTTTATGATGTCGATACGTTCATCAGGCCGCGAAACCCCTGATATTATTAGTTGGTTTTTGTTAACCCTTGGGCTGCTCTCTTGCGATTTTAGCCTGCAACACGTCTTATAAAAGTGTTCATTTGTGTTTCCTGATCATGGGAAAAATAGAAAATAATTTGTGACATATTTTGACCACAATAGGGCGAGGAAGTCTGGCAAAAGTGAGGCGTTGACAGAGTAATCATCGGAGGCAGTCAGCTCCACCCGAGCTGTCAGGCGGGAGTTGCCACAAAAATATTATTACTTAATTATTTCAATGTCTTTGATTTTTCCTCTGTTTTTTTTTGAGTAATATTATTCAATAGTGTGTAGTGTGATATATTTATATAATAAAATGTGATCCATCGCTATACTTAAAAAGTATTGTGAGCATATTAGTGATTCAATTACAGTGCATCCTCACTCTAACGAACCCTACTCTAAAGCATTCCCGGATAATCCAAACAAATTGCATTTGGCGCTAAATGTTCAGTAGAACATACAAAAAATCATTTGTGTTGTTCCACTGATGGTGATGACCTAGGCCGGTATGGCAGGGCTGTGAGAGCTGTGTACTGTACATACTCTCCACAGCGTTCACTTCAATATCCGTATCACTAGTATCAGACACCTGTCTTAGGTCTTTTTCCAGATTTGAGTTATCAAAATCACTGGCATGCTCATCTTCAAGGAATATGCCCTGTACAGTATTTCAACATCAGAGAGTGTTTTCTCAAAAACATGGCCAACTAGAGACTGGGAGCTCAATATGGATACATACAAAATGGTTGCTACCTTGAATATGAGCCTGCCCACAACCGTGGGGAATGCTGGGAATATTTTTCAAGCTCGCAAACACCTCAGGAACCCATCTTGAACCCAAGTTTTGAACCCTGCAATATACCTTCGAGTGCCTTAACCACTGTGATGTGCCGAGTTTATTGTGACATTCCCCATGCACATGAAATCAAGTGTTCCCCAAAAAATGTTTTTTTAACCCTGAACATGTATGTCTATGTAAAAATAAATACAAAATTCCACTTACTTTGGCTGTGGGGACGTAGACAAGGTGCGCTCTGACGTCATCATGGCTGGTCGCCCGTACCAGAAACTCCCAGAAGCAAGTGTGCAGGCCATTCAAGCATTGTGAGTTGCCACAAATATATTTTTAATTATTTGTTCTATGTATTTTCAATGCGGTTTTATTAGTTTTTTTTATTGTATATGATGCATATTTTTGTTATTTACAATATGTATACAACAGAACGTTCATAATGTTCCATGGAACTGTGATACTGTGTGTCAGTAATGTATCCACAATGTTTATTGTTGCAATATTACTTGCTAAAAATTCACTAAGATTACAATATGTATAGTTTCACACACTATTTACACACTAACACACTGTATTACACAATCAGTACTTCAGAAGTGAGTAATAATCAATGAAGTAGTCCATGGTACAAAGCGCGACTTCGCTCTCGTTGCACCAGGTACAGATAGATTTTCGCTGTTTCTTTGTTCTGTGTGCTTGCAAATAACGCACTCACGTACACCCTTGGCTTTAGTACTTGTAAGTGGTATGTAGCCAAGCTCGTAATGCATAAGGTAGTCTTGAAAATATCGCTTTGTAAGGTCCCTGACTGGAAGATTCAGTCATTTACAGCAAGTGTCAGTCAATCTAGAAGAGATTCAGCCATTCTGGAAGAGATTCAGCTAATCTTGAAAATATCTATGGAAAACACCACCATGGAAACCGCTAACACTGTTCATCTATGCTACTTGTATCAGATGCATCATCACTGAACCCAGAAAACGATTCATCTATGTATCCCTTATATAAATTGGAGATGGCATAGGTGGGCATGGGTGGCGTTCACAGCTACAACTGGATACGCTCGCTGTATCATCCTAATAGGTGTGGTATAACTTGCATCCGACCTTTGTGTTAGGTCCTTATTGCGCCTAGCTTCATCAATATCATGACCTTTATGTTCTTTAAGCTATAAGGTCTGAATTTCACCGACATGAGAGCGATCTTTCAACACTGCGTCGGACAGGTGTTTGGGAGCCAGAGGCGTGTGCACCACCCCATGGTTACTCACTCAATACTAACCCAGCGAGCAGCCCTAGGACATTCTGGGAATTTTTTTCAAAGAAAGCTGCCTCTCACTGGTCCTCCCCTCCCAAGAGTTCATTTTGTATCCAACCTACCGCGAGCGTGTTTTGACCGTGTACAAAAAAAAAACTTTTGTCGGTGGGGACAGTTATTGGCGAAAAGCATTTGTCGTTTGGCACAGAGCAGTGGTTAAGGTGTTATGCGCACCCCTTGATCGAGCGAAATTAGGCGCTAATGCATTTCAGAGGGTTAATACACTCAACAAAACTGGTTAATAATACCATGACTAATACAATCAACATCACTGGGTAATGCCAATATGATGAATACACTCACCATCACTGGGTAATGAAAACACCAAGAATAACCCTTGTGTGGCTCCGGGCTATTTAGCATTTGTCACCCACAGGCGCATACCAAAAAAAAAAAAAATTTTTCTTCCCAACCTGTTAAGTCGTGTTCCCTGACCATGAGAACAAAAAATTCAATTGAACTTACCGACGACGTAATTGAGCCGACAAGATGGGAGATGACGTCACACCATGCATGATCGCTCATGCACGGTGTGTCCCAGAGGCGTCGCGCGAGGTCTTCAAGCAGCCAGAGTTGCCACGAATTTATTTTCGCGGCATTATTTACAGTGTTTAGGCCTATTTTATTAGCAATATTAGTCACAATTGTGTTGCACATAATGTTACATCACAGTCATTGTCAATAAATGTTACATACATCGAGTATACACATGTGCACACAAATGTTTTCCATTATGCCATTATATTATGTATCACAATGTTCATTATTATATGTACACACAAGCATGCACTATGTACAGGCTTTTGCACTATTATTGCACATTTAGAATTCTTAGAGAGAGTGGTAGTCGTTGAAGCAGTCGACAGCACACAATGGCACTGCACACGCTTCACACCATGTTTGCACCACTTTACGTTTCTGTACTCTCCTTTTTGTTGTTTTACATACTAGGCATTCACTGTTGGCCTATTGCACGCTTTCCAGCTGGTGGCAAATGTTTTAGTCTGTGTTGCTGAAAGGCCTCCATGTGAGCAAGCCTGGGTGTTACAGCATGCTGCAACACTGGGTTCATGATTGGTCTTTGCATGCCAGGGACATCTTTACCAAGCTTTGCTAATAACTGTGTTGCAAGTGTAAAAGCAAACGCACGGAAACTAGGTTTACGTCCAGTTTTCACCAGATACATATTATAGCAGTTCAACATGCTCATGTCAACATGATGGAAAAAATCTTTTTTCGTCCATTTCAATGTTTTCCGCACACACTCGATAGTGCCAACCATCATGTTAGCCTTATCAATCAAACGCATGTTGATATTACAGTATAGTCAAGAACACAATCTGGCTTATATACTGGTTCTTTCGTTACACAGTTCACCTTGCCACTGTTCAACATTGTACCCTCATGAATGGTTGTCAGCATGTTCACTTCTCTCTTGTCTTTCCACCGAACCGAGAGTATTTGATCACATTTCTGTAACTGGCACTCACCAACTGAGAGTCTACCGTCAAACACTGGCATTTCCCTCCTTCGTGCCTTTACTGTGCCAACCAATCCAGTTCTATTTTCAACCAAAAACTTAGTTAGCAATGGACTTGTATAGTAATTATCTGTGTGTAAGATGTGGCCCTTGTTCATCCATGGTGCCATCAGTGACTTCACCATACTACCCGAGAAACCATGTTCGTCGTTACCGGGAATGTCTACATCACTAGCTGAATACAGAATCATGTGTAACACATATCCTGTTTCAGTCACACAGTACAAAGAATTTCAATCCAAATCTGTTTTGTTTGGAGGGAATATACTGCTTGAATGAAACATATCCTTTGAAAAGCACAAAGGATTCGTCAATCACCAGCTTCTGTGCTGGTACGTAAAAATCTCTGAACTTATCAATCACTTCATTCATATAGTGCATCACTCGCCAAAGTCTATCATCCTCTGTCCGGTCCTCATTACTTGCAAAATGCAGACACCTGAGGAGTATCTGAAACCTATCTCGGGATATATATTTCCCTAAGAAAGGTGTTGAAATAGTCAGATCTTTGCTCCAGTAATCTGTGATAGCGTGTTTGATACAGTGCTTCATCAACATACATATTGCTAAAACACATACATTTCACCTACATTGGTGGTTTTCCAATGTTGCAATCATGAAAATTCTGTTATCTCTCTTCTAATGAGATGAGCCGCATGAAGGTTCGTTTGGTGTACAATATATTCCATGAGCGGCTCATCATAGAATGCTGTAAAATAAAATAGGATATGAGTGTAAAATTCACTCATATCCTCTCCATTATCAGGAAAAAGCTCGGTAATCCCATCTTTATTGTCAAAGGCAGGAATTCGAGGAATAAAACCAACACCATCACTCCACACTAGTACGTCTGGTGTCCTGCGAGACGCAACAGGGGCACGACGGCGAGGAAGTGATGTACACAGCGGACCAGGAGCTGAAGCCTGTTTACGCACAGTACGGCCGCTACGTGCACATAAGGTGGAAGCACGTGAACATCACCACACTACACAGTACCCCATAAAAGGTTGATGCATAAGCTGGAGAAACAGGCAGGAGTAACTGGTAGCGCGCTCCAGTGGATAAGGGAGTACCTAAACAATAGAAAGCAGAGAGTTACAGTGAGGAGTGAGACCTCAGACTGGCGTGAAGTCACCAGTGGAGTCCCACAGGGCTCTGTACTTGGACCTATCCTGTTTCTGATATACGTAAATGATCTCCCAGAGGGTATAGACTCATTCCTCTCAATGTTTGCTGACGACGCCAAAATTATGAGAAGGATTAAGACAGAGGAGGACAGTTTGAGGCTTCAAGAAGACCTGGACAAGCTGCAGGAATGGTCGAACAAATGGCTGTTAGAGTTTAACCCAAGCAAATGTAATGTAATGAAGATAGGGGTAGGAAGCAGGAAACCAGATACAAGGTACCATTTGGGAGATGAAATACTTCAAGAGTCAGAGAGAAAGACCTGGGGGTTGATATCACACCAGACCTGTCCCCTGAAGCTCATATCAAGAGGATAACATCAGCAGCATATGCCAGGTTGGCTAACATAAGAACGGCCTTTAGAAACTTGTGTAAGGAATCTTTCAGAACATTATATACCGCATATGTCAGACCAATCCTGGAGTATGCGGCTCCAGCATGGAGTCCATATCTAGTCAAGCATAAGACTAAAATGGAAAAGGTTCAAAGGTTTGCCACCAGACTAGTACCCGAGCTGAGAGGTATTAGCTACGAGGAGAGACTACGGGAATTAAACCTCACTTCGTTGGAAGACAGAAGAGTTAGGGGGGACATGGTCACCACATTCAAGATTCTCAAGGGAATCGACAGGGTTGATAAAGACAGGCTGTTTAACACAAGGGGCACACGCACTAGGGGACACAGGTGGAAACTGAGTGCCCAAATGAGCCACAGATATATTAGAAAGAACTTTTTTAGTGTCAGAGTGGTTGACAAATGGAATGCATTAGGAAGTGATATGGTGGAGGCTGACTCCATACACAGTTTCAAGTGTAGATATGATAGAGCCCAATAGGCTCAGGAACCTGTACACCTGTTGATTGACAGTTGAGAGGCGGGACCAAAGAGCCAGAGCTCATCCCCCGCAAGCACAACTAGGTGAGTACACTACCCGAGAACATCACCATCACTACACTACTCTTGGTGCCTCGGCGGCGTGTTCCATGCGGCGGCGCTTGGCTGGGCGAGCAACCCGTTCTCACACAAGACAGCACATATATGACTTAATGCTTTAAGTCAATATGTTGAATATGAATTAGTAAATATGTGATATATTCCCAGTTACTTTTTTTCCAAAGCCCAAACTCTTCCTCACGTACCAATTTACGTCTCACAGTACCCGTCCGTCAACCTAGATAGCAGAATAGTCGTGATTGGTTCAATTATAAGGAAAATTGTACTTTTCAGGTCCCACATGGGTTGTGAAATTTACCTACTATTGTCCATGCTCTTAGAATATTATAGATCAGCTACTTCCTATTAAAGGCTCGTAGTTTTGTTTTGAGAAATATTAGTTGTTCTTAGTAAATTATAATAAGCACTAAAAATGATTACATAGAATAACAGTCCTTCACCAATCAATATTATATACCATAGTTTGTGCTTTACAAATCTTTAAAGGATGTTTTGTAGGAACGCTAACAGAAAACGATGGTTCATTAGAATGTCTATGGGGTAAACTACTGTAAACAGGATGGTATTGTGTCTACTATACCAACTACAGGATCAGTATATTGTCCACTACCACCTGTTAGGTGAGTAAGGGGTGCAATACCACCCACAGGATGGGTATGAGGGTCACATCCACCCAGAGGATGAGTATGGGGATCACATCCACCCACAGGAAGGGTATGGGGTCCAATACCACCCACAGGATGAGTATGGCGTCCACTACAACCCACAGGATGGGTATGGGGCTCCAACCACCCATAGAATAGATATGGGGCTCAAACCACCCATAAAATGGGTATGGGGTCCAATAACACCCACTGGATATGTATGGCGTCCATTGTCGAGCTCGCAAACCGCAGCATTCATCTCAGAACCATGCCTATTTCACGTAGATTCCTTAATAAACGTAAGAGTTTTATATGTCACAAGAAAGATAGAAATATAAGCTTTATTCTAAATACCTTACCATGGGCATATTTAAATTTAAAGCGAAGATACGTGTACTTTTATAATAGCCGAGCTCCGACCCCGGACAGATCGATCGACCGAGCAACTCTCTCTCAGAACAATGTTTATTTCACGTGAATTCGTTAATAAACATATATGTTTTATATGTCTCAAGAAAGACAGACATATAAGCTTCACTTTAAACACTTTACCATAGACATACTTAAAGTTCTAATGAAGATACATGTATTTTAAAAATTACGGAGCTCCCACCCCATACAGACTGAACGACAGAGCAACTCTCTCTCAGATCAATGTTTATTTCACGTAAATTCGTTAATAAACACAAATGTTTTATAAGTCTTAAGCAAGATAGAAATAAGAGCTTCATTTTAAATACATTACAATAGACATATTTATAGCTCAAGTGAAGATACATATGTTTTTATAGTAGCACTCAGTAGCTTGTCGGGCATGGAGTGCAGACGCCTACGCACTTGCCGATATATTGTATAATTAACAAAGATTCGCTAATAAAGCCTAAAATCTTATATGCCTCCAGAAAGACCGAGATATGAACATTATTATGATTGCACCAAATGAAATATATCATGTTCGAGGACAAAGATATATCAATTTTAAATTAAGTTTCGACTCTCTCTTGGGTGAGAGAGAGATGGGGCGACTCTCGCCCCATCTATTGGAGATTCTGTGCACTAAATACCCAAAGCTACTCAAACCCTCATAGCATTATTTAAGTAATGAAGTAATATGGTATATTTACTCACTATAATGTGGGTGCTGAATGCAGAACATGAGAAAACATATATTTACTCCAAACTAATGTAATTTCATTATTAAATAAGTAGCATCAAAGGAAGTCGACGGTCCAAGCGTCAATGTTGTGGAGCGACTTATCCAAGATATATCGTTGTTTGGAAAGTGTTTGTTGGCATATCCAGGGGTCGCACTTCTCTGCTCAAATTATCACAAATTTAAATTATAATGTTAACAAGTAGAATACGTATTTTTAATAAAATCTAACATAACTAGCCAGAAAACATTTAACATTTATTAAAAGATATATGTTTGGAAGTTAAATCGACTTCATATTCAATTTCTTTCTTTATTATGCACCCCATACCCATCCCGTAGGCGGTGGTGTACAGGATTACAGAGGCACATAATCGGTTCAGGAACTGAACCCTCTAGTTCGTTTAGCTAAGCAAATAACAATATATGACGCTAGTTAAAAAATTATCAATGTTGTATACACATGTACACACCCTCATACATACATGTATATATATATATATGTCGTACCTAGTAGCCAGACCGCACTTCACAGCCTACTATGCAAGGCCCGATTTGCCTAATAAGCCAAGTTTTCATGAATTAATTGTTTTTCAAGTACCTAACCTACCTAACCTAACCTAACCTAACCTAACTTTTTCGGCTACCTAACCTAACCTAACCTATAAAGATAGGTTAGGTAGGGTTGGTTAGGTTCGGTCATATATCTACGTTAATTTTAACTAAAATAAAACAAAATTGACCTCATACATAATGAAATGGGTAGCTTTATCATTTCATAAGAAAAAAATTAGAGAAAATAACTTAATACTAAAAAACTTGCCTTATTAGGCAAATCAGGCCTTGCATAGTAGGCTGAGAAGTGCATTCTGGCTATTAGGTACGACATATATATATATATATATATATATATATATATATATATATATATATATATATATATATATATATATATATATATATACAGGTATATATATATACGTATACACATATACATACATATCTAATCACCCACATAATTACACACATCAATAATCTTTGTGTCACAAGTGACATTACAAGAGGCTCACAACAGTCACTATACGAGGCACTTTACATCTATAGTGAGTCACACAGTTACTAGTCTTGCTGCACACCCACCCAACTGGGCGGCAGCTTTACAGTCATGTCCTCCACACCCACCCAACTGGGCGGCAGCTTTACAGTCATGTGCATGCATTACCTACAGTAAGCAAATTTTGGATACTTCGCTAAAATTTCGGGCAGCACATCATTATGAATGAAGTACTTACACATTTCTTGGACACTATTGATGGTGTTATTTCTAAATTCCGCAATTTTTTCACATTCCATTATATAATGACGCAAAGTATGTGAATAGTTCTGCTGACAGAGTTTACATTTAGTCAAATGTAAATCAGCAGATGTTACAAACTCCCAGAGGTACTTGTAGCCGAGCCTAAGCCTAGCAGTGGTAACATCTAGAAGTCTGAGTATCTAGTGGGCCATTTTTGGTAAGCAGAACTGGCGCTGTGGGATGAACCAAACGTCGAGTTAAGGGGCCTAAATGAATGCTCATTCATATATGGCCCACTAGATGCATTCGGAGATCAATATGGGAAGGAATCCACAGGAGACAAACTCTGACTCCATCATTGATTATTTCACTATATCTGTGTCTAGCTTCAGAGATAAGCACGTCACAGTTATGCCTTGGGAAGCTGAGGGCAGTCAAGGATGACAAGGCGTCACTTACAATTAGCGTGTCAACTTTGGATTCATATACGCGCTCTAGTGCAAGGATTATGGCAACCAATTCTGTTTGAAGAGTGGAGGCCCAGTTACTTAGACGCGCTCCACACTAATGGGAGATGGAACCATCTCTCCCTGTCTCAACAACTGCACTTCCAGCTGCACCATAGGACTGATCCAAGGATCCATCAGTGTAAATAATTTGGGAAAAGGAGCGCTCTCTGACTAAAGCATAAATTTGGCTTAAGGCATTGTACTTTGCTTCTTGTCGAAGCAAGGACTGTTCTTTAATCAGCTTCTTGGGTGGGAAAGGGGGACAGTAATTTGGAAAGGAGTGATCTCCCATGGGGCAGGAAAGTGTTGTTGTTGTCTCTCTTGGTAGGGGTGATGAAAGTTATACATTCTGAGCACATTGGCAGTTACCGTAACCCATTTGGAGGGATGCTGATCTTCAAGGAAGAAGGCTTGGAGGGCTTCAGTGCAGGGATTAGGGTGGGTTAGCCTAAGCATCTTGATACCAATTAAAGCATTAATTTCAGTGATACAATCACTTACACATGAAATATTCAGTTCCTTCCTCATGTTTAGTAATTTAGTTGTACGGGGGCATCCGAGGATAATCCTCATGGCTTCGTTTTGCATCTTTTCCAGCTCTCCAAGCATTCTCTCAGGCACTAGAGCAAGCATGGGTGCAGCATAATCAATCAGCGACCTAATATATGAGAGATACATCATTTTGACAATTCTCACATTTGCACCATAGCTTGGATGGTAGCCTGCCACAGTCTTGAGAGCACGGAGCCTCTCTCTACATTAGCGACCCAGTCTGGCTACAACATTGCGGTACAGTAAGGAACTTCAAGACCAAGGAATTTGTATCTGGTTACATAGTCGAGCAGAGAGCCATCATGCAACTGCATTTTGCGAACGGCCCCACCCCGTCTGGGTGGGCGTCGGTTCAGGATCTTTGTTTTCTCTACTGAGGTGACCAAGCCTAGTTCATAGGACAATAGTTTTGCTATATATACTCGTTATTCGTTGACATGCGTTCGCTACCTAAACTACCATGTACTGTACTTATGTAAAATCTCCCATGTCTCTTCACTCATCTCACCGAACCCTACAGGCTCTGTGATATATTGTTTAATTAATTGAGATTCACAAATAAAGCTTATAATTGTATATGTTATCAGAAAGGCAGAGCTTAGTTTAGTTCATTTATTATGCACCCCATACCCATCCTATGGGCGATAGTGGAGTGTTACAGAGGCACATAATTGGCTCAGGGACTGAGCCCCACAATTCATATAGCCAAGCAAGTTATAATCTTGATAAGCTAGTTACAAAAGTCAATACACATTGTCACATCAACAATGGGCTCGAGACCGACCACAAGTACAGTTTATAATTTAAGCAACTGATTTATATGGAGGGCTAGTGTCACAATTGAAATGTTTATCCTACACATAACCCCCTCTCCCCCATCCAATAGGCAGCGGTGGATAGGTTACAATCAAGTCGTTTTTTGCGTTTTATTCAGAGATTAGATCTTATTGGGTGAGGAAAGATATCCATATTTTAAAGAAGGCTTCTTGGCTGATGCTCTCCATTGATGGAAAATATACAACCTTTTGAAAATTAATGTTAGTTTGATCTAGATATTGTAATTAACGAAAGTATTTATGTCATCTGAAAGGTAGAAATATAGGCTACATTTAAAATCCTTTGTCATAAATATAACTGAAGTGAAAACGAAGATATATGCGTTTTGATAGTTACTTGATGGCTTGCTCTGAGAGTGTGAAGCCCTGCACACCAGCCAATAAATTGTATAATTAGTTTCCATATATTTTAATTAATCTTAAAAATCTCTATGTCAGAAGAAAGGAAGATGTAGCCGTTAATGTGACAACATTTAAAAATATATATATCTTAAGTTAAATAAATAATACCACCTTATTGCCGGTGTCCGGACACATGAAAATTACCTAGGTATCAGTATCCAGCCAGGCGGGGATCACAGGCTGCACAATACTGATAAATTATGTAATGCACTACTTGTGGTCCATTTCGAACCCATTTATGATGTGACGACTTATAGCGAATTTTGTAACTAGCTCATCAAGATTGTAACTTGCTTAGCTAAATGAATTGTGGGGTTCGGTCCATTCATTTTTTCTTTATTATGCACCCCATAATACCCATCCCGTGGGCGGTGGTGTAAAGGATTACACAGTCACATAATCGGTTCAGGAACTGAAGCCTCTAGTTCGTTTAGCTAAGCAAATAACAATCTTTTGACGCTAGTTACAAAATTATTAATGTACACATACTTATGCATACATGTACATATACATACGTATACATATATACATACACATACATATTTAATCACCCACACAAATACACACATCAGTAATCTTGTGTCACAAGTAATTCAACAAGAGGCTCACAACAGTCACTATACAAGGCACTTTACATTTATGGTGAGTCACACAGTTACTAGTCTTGCTGCACACCCACCCAACTGGGCGGCAGCTTTACAGTCATGTGCTCCACACCCACCCAACTGGGCGGCAGCTTTACAGTCATGTACTCCACACCCACCCAACTGGGCGGCAGCTTTACAGTCATGTGCTGCATACATACCCAACTGGGCGGCAGCTTTACAGTCATGTGCTCCACACCCACCCAACTGGGCGGCAGCTTTACAGTCATGTGCTGCATACATACCCAACTGGGCGGCAGCTTTACAGTCATGTGCTCCACACTCACCCAACTGGGCGGCAGCTTTACAGTCATGTGCATGCATTACCTACAGTAAGCAAATTTTGGATACTTCGCTAAGATTTCGGGCAGCACATCATTATGAATGAAGTACTTATACCCATTTCACGGACACTATTGATGTTGTTATCTTTAAATTCCGCGATTTTTTCACATTCCATTATATAATGACTCAAAGTATGCGAATAGTTCTGCTGACAGAGTTTACATTTAGTCAAATCTACATCATCAGATGTTACAAATTCCCAGAGGTACTTGTAGCTGAGCCTAAACCTAGCAGTGGTAATTAACATCTAGAAGTCTGCTAACATTATTGAATGACCCATAGACGAGCGATTCATCAAAGTTTATACAATATTGTGAAATTGAGAGTCAGTGTAGTAACATAAATTGGTAAATCATAAATATTGTAAGTTAAGAATCTGATGCATGTGTGTGTGTTGGGGGGGGGGGGGTCACTCTGCCACTCTCCCCCTTGGTAAGGGAGAGTGGCAGGTAACCTTAGAAGTTCTGTGGTCAACGTGGGGGAGGGGGGGTCAAATCCACCCTCCAACATCTGGGCATAGTACCAGCAGCCTCCACAACACTCCATCAGCCTCCACAACACTCCATCAGCCTCCAGCTGGTGCTTGTAGATGCCTCATCTAACCTCACTTATGTCACACATTAACCTACAGTTCCTGTGATATATAAACCTCATCACAGTGGCGTCTCACCAATATAAGCTGTATTGGATTTTGTCACGAAATGACGAAATGACTGGACGTATATGTATGTATGTATGTATGTATGTATGTATGTATGTATGTATGTATGTATGTATGTATGCATGCATGTATGCATGTATGTATGCATGTATGCATGTATGTATGTATGTATGGATGTATGGATGTATGTATGTATGTACGCATGCATGTATGTATGTATGTATGTATGTATGTATGTATGTATGTATGTATGTATGTATGTATGTATGTATGTATGTATGTATGCATGTATGTATGTACGCATGTACGCATGTATGTATGTATGTATGTATGTATGTATGTATGTATGTATGTATGTATGTATGTATGTACTCATGTATGCATGTATGTATGTATGTGTATGTATGTATGTATGTATGTATGTATGTATGTATGTATGTATGTATGTATGTATGTATGTATGTATGTATGTATGTATGTATGTATTCCCAATCACGTTAAAGACTCCCCCTCTATCATCCAATTAAAGAGAAAAACAACTATGTACTAAATAATCAACTCCTTGTAACTTTAATTATGCTGACCTTCCTATCTGTATTCAGACTGAGCCTACCATCATTATAGGTGATTATAACACTAGACAGGAATATTGGTAATTCGCAGTTCAGTAATCGTAACGGCAACCAACTGTTGTCACTATTAGGTAGTCACGATGATGCACAGATTGGTGCAGTTCATCTGAGCCTTCATCAGTTGAAGATTTTAACAATGAGCTCACAGGTACTATCGAGCAGTTTATAGAATCACTTGATCCATCGTCCAGGCCACGTAACCCAAATTACACTGGTCATAGCACTTATGTTTATTATAATGATTCTAAATTGCATGCACTAAAACGCACTGCCAGAATAATTGGACTAGCTTGTAGAAGGACCCGCACTGCTGAAATGCTTAAGCTCTTTCAAGCGGCTCTGGCAGAGGCCAGGGAACGTATGGTGGAGCTGAGGCAGACAGACTGGGAAACTTTTGTCCATGGTCTCAATTCTCACACGCCACTTAAGTCGGGCATGGAAGGATATCAACAATGCCAATGGGAAAAATGCTGCAGAGATCTCGTACCCTAATCCTCTGCACAGAGCAAATGAGCTTGTTGATGCTTGGGCCACGACTTCCAGCTTTGACAGTCTTCCTCTACCCTCACAGAATGAACTAAATAATAGTATACTGATAGGGCAAGGCTCCTTGACTTCATGCGTCATCAAGAGGATGACTATGACATGCTTTTTACTGAATACGAACTAGATTCTGCTCTACATAAAGGTAAAGCTACATCACCCGGGGAGGATGGAGTTACTTACGGCATACTGCATATGCTTCTGCTAGTTCCAGGGAATCCCTTGTTTCAATTGTATAATATGAGCTATGTAACTGGGGAGCTTCCTAAGTCATGGACCAACAGTGTTATTATTCCCATTCCTAAGCCTCACCAGCCGAGTGCTTTTCGCCCAATCTCCCTCACTAGTTGTCTCTATAAGTGTCTTGAGAGGATGATTCTCAACCGTCTCCTTTACAAAATTAATAATATGTTGTCTCCCCAGATATATTGTTTTACGCATGGAAAGAGTGTACATCACTGTATTACCACATTCCTCACCCTGCATACTGATAGGTCATATACCACTTTTCTAGATCTTAAGTCAGCCTTTGACATTGCTAGCCCACACGTCATTCTGAGAGAACTTGCTAAAATGAATATTGGAGGATGGCTTCTACGGTGGATAAGAGGCTATCTATCCAACAGGAAGTCATCTGTACTGTTCCAAGGGCACAGACGTGTAACGAGAGATTTTGAACTTGGCACTCCACAGGGAGGTGTCCTCAGTCGTACTCTGTTCAATGTGTTAATCAATGCACTTTTAAACTTAGTAACTAGAAGGTCCAGCGAACACATTATTAGCTATGTGGATGATATACTGATCCGCACCAATGGGTATATCAACACCCAAAATGTTCTGAACTCTGTATTGTACACATGTCAGGAACTATGCTTAGTCATCTCAGTAGAGAAAACAAAGATCCTGAACCGACACCCACCCAGACGGGGTGGGGCCCTTCGCAAAATGCAGTTGGATGATGGCTCTCTGCCCGACTATGTTACCAGATACAAATACCTTGGTCTTGAGGTTCTACTGTATCACAATGTTTTAGCCAGACTGGGTCGCCAATGTAGAGAGAGGCACCGTGCTCTCAAGGCTGTGGCAGGCAGGCTGTGGCAGGCAAACACAACTGTACCGTACAGTGTTATATATTTATTTCAGTTTGAACAATTTTTAACATTAAAGGATAAATTCTTTAATTGGTTGAAATTGGTTTTAACATTCGAAATCTAATTTGTTGATGTTAAATAATATAAGGTTCAAATTTATCAAGATACATACTTTAAAACTATTTCTATTTGATACCAACAGTATCACGTTAAGAGAAGCGTCTCGCCTTGCTAACCCAAGTATAAAATATATAAAGAAACAGTGCAACTGTACTGGTATCTGGAGTACAAATATATGTCCCCTATTTAAAGAAAAATAAACTGCACCAATCACTGCCACTCCTCACACCAATGCAACAATAAGGAGAGTGATAACAGTGCTTCACATTCGACAATGTTAAATTATTTAACAGATGACGAGATAATGAACATTGGAACAAATGTACAGCTCTCTGACCTTCACATAAAATCTGCATGTGACCTCATGAAACTGTGCCAAGCGTAGAAGGCCTTCATGACCCAGCGATGTAGCGGGACCTCTCCTGGCCAGTTACAATTGGTGAATTTATTCAAATTATCCAAGTTGATGGATGTCACTGGGGTCACCAACCATCAACGTTTCCAACATTGGAGTAACTGGACAAATTAACATATACGACACCAGGCATAAATTACCATCCAAATCTACTGCAGTTATCTTGTGTGCTCTTGCTAATTGCCAGGATGATAAGCTGATATGCAATATAATGAATGTCAGCAGACACAGGGACTCAAGTATGAGTGGGGTATATGCTGTTGCGTTTGCTGCATCACTTGCAAGTGGTGTAGATCCGGTGAACCTCGTATGATGTGCAGAATGAGACAACATCTTCAAGAGAACTTTAATGGAAAGTGTCTCATCTCATTCCCTGCAGCTCAGACACTGAGAAGAAAACGAATCATCTGGTCATGCTCGATGGAAGTGTACTGCATTTGCAGAAAGCCAAATGATTTGAAGCTGATGGTATGCTGTGACCGTTGCAATATTTGGCACCATGGATCATGTGTAGGTGTTACAGAATGTAATGATGATTCGTGGATTTGTTTCTTGTGCGCTAGCAAGTTGTGAATTATAATTTAAAATAATTAATTAATACATTATTATTATTATTATTATTATTATTATTATAACCTTACCAAATGCTTTGCTGAATCAAATAATGTTATTACTTTCAATGTGTTACAATAGCATAATTAAGTGCTGCAAGTGTCAGGTCTTTTATATAGTCGGTATTTGTTATATTCTGTACTCTTTTTATGTTATTTAAATTTCAAATAGAAATAGTTTTAAAAGTATGTATCTTAATAAATTTGAACCTTATATTATTTAACATCAACAAATTAGATTTCGAATGTTAAAACCAATTTCAACCAGTTAAAGGATTTATCCTTTAATGTTAAAAATTGTTCAAACTGAAATAAATATATAACACTGTACGGTACAGTTGTGTTTAATTATGTTTTGCGATTCCTTTGGAAAAAGTATTTGTGCACCAAGTACTACTAGGTCATTATGAGATATGCTGAATGTTGTCAATATACCATCTGAATACGCTTCACTTTACGTTCATCATTGAACGTCCTAATGATTAAGGTCCCCAAAAGGACTTAATCAGACATCAGTGGATATTTTTACTCTCCCTCTCTCTCAGAGCATCCCCTTATGTGTTGTATGTGGGTGCTGAAGTTCAGTCTCTTGTCTATGTTTAGGTGAAGGAACTTTCCATAATTGTTATTGCTAATGTTTACTTGTAATACTGTGTATATACATCCAGTCCAGTGTTCTTACCCTCGACCGCGGCGAGGGTAAGCCGCGGCCGTATGGTCTGAAACCCACAAATATTTACAATGGGGGGGGGGGGGGTGGATAGCATTTCCTCTTCAAGCACGCGCACACAAATGAACTATGTTACTTAACTGGAAGCACTCGTACAACATAATTTACACGATTTCTCAGGATTATTATACTTCTTACCAGTATATATATACAGTATAGTACCAAGGAGGTTCTATGAATTTTGTGGCTAGCTCCTCAAGATTGTAACTTGCTTAGATAAATAAATTGTGTGTTCAGTCCCTGAACCCATTATGTGGTAAATTAACTAAACTAAAAACTATAGTATGGCGACGAAACCTGAACTGCATAATCTAAATAGGGATTAACCAGAAAAAGATATAGGTGAAGAATAACACCAGGTAACTGTAAAGCTGCTGCCCAGTTGGGTGGGTGTTGAGCACATGACTGTAAAGCTGCCGCTCAGTTGGGTGGGTGTGGAGCACCTGACTGTAAAGCTGCCGCCCAGTTGGGTGGGTGTGGAGCACATGACTGTAAAGCTGCCGCCCAGTTGGGTGGGTGTGGAGCACATGACTGTAAAGCTGCCGCCCAGTTGGGTGGGTGTGGAGCACATGACTGTAAAGCTGCCGCCCAGTTGGGTGGGTGTGGAGCACATGACTGTAAAGCTGCCGCCCAGTTGGGTGGGTGTGGAGCACATGACTGTAAAGCTGCCGCCCAGTTGGGTGGGTGTGGAGCACATGACTGTAAAGCTGCCGCCCAGTTGGGTGGGTGTGCAGCAAGACTAGTAACTGTGTGACTCACCATAAATGTAAAGTGCCTTGTATAGTGACTGTTGTGAGTCTCTTGTTGAATCACTTGTGACACAAAAGATTACTGATGTGTGTATTTGTGGTGGTGATTAAATATGTATGTGTATGTATATATGTATACGTATGAATATGTACATGTATGCATAAGTATGTGTACATTAATAATTTTGTAACTTGCGTCAAAAGATTGTTATTTGCTTAGCTAAACGAACTAGAGGGTTCAGTTCCTGAACCGATTATGTGCCTGTGTAATCCTTTACACCACCGCCCACGGGAAATTCATTTAGCTAAGCAAGTTACAATCTTGATGAGCTAGTTACAAAATTCGCTATAAGTCGTCACTTCATAAATGGGTTCGAAATGGACCACAAGTAGTGCATTACATAATTTATCAGTATTGTGCAGCCTGTGATCCCCGCCTGGCTGGATACTGATACCTAGGTAATTTTCATGTGTCCGGACACCGGCAATAAGGTGGTATTATTTATTTAACTTAAGATATATATATTTTTAAATGTTGTCACATTAACGGCTACATCTTCCTTTCTTCTGACATATAGATTTTTAAGATTAATTAAAATATATGGAAACTAATTATACAATTTATTGGCTGGTGTGCAGGGCTTCACACTCTCAGAGCAAGCCATCAAGTAACTATCAAAACGCATATATCTACGTTTTCACTTCAGTTATATTTATGACAAAGGATTTTAAATGTAGTCTATATTTCTACCTTTCAGATGACATAAATACTTTCGTTAATTACAATATCTAGATCAAACTAACATTGATTTTCAAAAGGTTGTATATTTTCCATCAATGGAGAGCATCAGCCAAGAAGCCTTCTTTAAAATATGAATATCTTTCCTCACCCAATAAGATCTAATCTCTGAATAAAACGCAAAAAACGACTTGATTGTAACCTATCCACCGCTGCCTATTGGATGGGGGAGAGGGGGTTATGTGTAGGATAAACATTTCAATTGTGACACTAGCCCTCCATATAAATCAGTTGCTTAAATTATAAACTGTACTTGTGGTCGGTCTCGAGCCCATTGTTGATGTGACAATGTGTATTGACTTTTGTAACAAGCTTATCAAGATTATAACTTGCTTGGCTATATGAATTGTGGGGCTCAGTCCCTGAGCCAATTATGTGCCTCTGTAACACTCCACTATCGCCCATAGGATGGGTATGGGGTGCATAATAAATGAACTAAACTAAGCTCTGCCTTTTTGATAACATATACAATTATAAGCTTTATTTGTGAATCTCAATTAATTAAACAATATATCACAGAGCCTGTAGGGTTCGGTGAGATGAGTGAAGAGACATGGGAGATTTTACATAAGTACAGTACATGGTAGTTTAAGTAGCGAACGCATGTCAACGAATAACGAGTATATATAGCAAAACTATTGTCCTATGAACTAGGCTTGGTCACCTCAGTAGAGAAAACAAAGATCCTGAACCGACGCCCACCCAGACGGGGTGGGGCCGTTCGCAAAATGCAGTTGCATGATGGCTCTCTGCTCGACTATGTAACCAGATACAAATTCCTTGGTCTTGAAGTTCCTTACTGTACCGCAATGTTGTAGCCAGACTGGGTCGCTAATGTAGAGAGAGGCTCCGTGCTCTCAAGACTGTGGCAGGCTACCATCCAAGCTATGGTGCAAATGTGAGAATTGTCAAAATGATGTATCTCTCATATATTAGGTCGCTGATTGATTATGCTGCACCCATGATTGCTCTAGTGCCTGAGAGAATGCTTGGAGAGCTGGAAAAGATGCAAAACGAAGCCATGAGGATTATCCTCGGATGCCCCCGTACAACTAAATTACTAAACATGAGGAAGGAACTGAATATTTCATGTGTAAGTGATTGTATCACTGAAATTAATGCTTTAATTGGTATCAAGATGCTTAGGCTAACCCACCCTAACCCCTGCACTGAAGCCCTCCAAGCCTTCTTCCTTGAAGATCAGCATCCCTCCAAATGGGTTACGGTAACTGCCAATGTGCTCAGAATGTATAACTTTCATCACCCCTACCAAGAGAGACAACAACAACACTTTCCTGCCCCATGGGAGATCACTCCTTTCCAAATTACTGTCCCCCTTTCCCACCCAAGAAGCTGATTAAAGAACAGTCCTTGCTTCGACAAGAAGCAAAGTACAATGCCTTAAGCCAAATTTATGCTTTAGTCAGAGAGCGCTCCCTTTCCCAAATTATTTACACTGATGGATCCTTGGATCAGTCCTATGGTGCAGCTGGAAGTGCAGTTGTTGTGACAGGGAGAGATGGTTCCATCTCCCATGAGTGTGGAGCGCGTCTAAGTAACTGGGCCTCCACTCTTCAAACAGAATTGGTTGCCATAATCCTTGCACTAGAGCGCGTATATGAATCCAAAGTTGACACGCTAATTGTAAGTGACTCCTTGTCATCCTTGACTGCCCTCAGCTTCCCAAGGCATAACTGTGACGTGCTTATCTCTGTAGCTAGACACAGATATAGTGAAATAATCAATGATGGAGTCAGAGTTTGTCTCCTGTGGATTCCTTCCCATATTGATCTCCGAATGCATCTAGTGGGCCATATATGAATGAGCATTCATTTAGGCCCCTTAACTCGACGTTTGGTTCATCCCACAGCGCCAGTTCTGCTTACCAAAAATGGCCCACTAGATACTCAGACTTCTAGATGTTACCACTGCTAGGCTTAGGCTCGGCTACAAGTACCTCTGGGAGTTTGTAATATCTGCTGATTTACATTTGACTAAATGTAAACTCTGTCAGCAGAACTATTCGCATACTTTGCGTCATTATATAATGGAATGTGAAAAAATTGCGGAATTTAGAAATAACACCATCAATAGTGTCCAAGAAATGTGTAAGTACTTCATTCATAATGATGTGCTGCCCGAAATTTTAGCGAAGTATCCAAAATTTGCTTACTGTAGGTAATGCATGCACATGACTGTAAAGCTGCCGCCCAGTTGGGTGGGTGTGGAGGACATGACTGTAAAGCTGCCGCCCAGTTGGGTGGGTGTGGAGCACATGACTGTAAAGCTGCCGCCCAGTTGGGTGGGTGTGCAGCAAGACTAGTAACTGTGTGACTCACTATAGATGTAAAGTGCCTCGTATAGTGACTGTTGTGAGCCTCTTGTAATGTCACTTGTGACACAAAGATTATTGATGTGTGTAATTGTGTGGGTGATTAGATATGTATGTATATGTGAACGTATATATATATATATATATATATATATATATATATATATATATATATATATATATATATATATATATATATATATATATATATACATGTAATAAATCTCTCTCTCTCTATACATGTATGTATGAGGGTGTGTACATGTGTATACAACATTGATAATTTTTTAACTAGCGTCATATATTGTTATTTGCTTAGCTAAACAAACTAGAGGGTTCAGTTCCTGAACCGATTATGTGCCTCTGTAATCCTGTACACCACCGCCCACGGGATGGGTATGGGGTGCATAATAAAGAAAGAAATTGAATATGAAGTCGATTTAACTTCCAAACATATATTTTTTAATAAATGTTAAATGTTTTCTGGCTAGTTATGTTAGATTTTATTAAAAATACGTATTCTACTTGTTAACATTATAATTTAAATTTGTGATAATTTGAGCAGAGAAGTGCGACCCCTGGATATGCCAACAAACACTTTCCAAACAACGATATATCTTGGATAAGTCGCTCCACAACATTGACGCTTGGACCGTCGACTTCCTTTGATGCTACTTATTTAATAATGAAATTACATTAGTTTGGAGTAAATATATGTTTTCTCATGTTCTGCATTCAGCACCCACATTATAGTGAGTAAATATACCATATTACTTCATTACTTAAATAATGCTATGAGGGTTTGAGTAGCTTTGGGTATTTAGTGCACAGAATCTCCAATAGATGGGGCGAGAGTCGCCCCATCTCTCTCTCACCCAAGAGAGAGTCGAAACTTAATTTAAAATTGATATATCTTTGTCCTCGAACATGATATATTTCATTTGGTGCAATCATAATAATGTTCATATCTCGGTCTTTCTGGAGGCATATAAGATTTTAGGCTTTATTAGCGAATCTTTGTTAATTATACAATATATCGGCAAGTGCGTAGGCGTCTGCACTCCATGCCCGACAAGCTACTGAGTGCTACTATAAAAACATATGTATCTTCACTTGAGCTATAAATATGTCTATTGTAATGTATTTAAAATGAAGCTCTTATTTCTATCTTGCTTAAGACTTATAAAACATTTGTGTTTATTAACGAATTTACGTGAAATAAACATTGATCTGAGAAAGAGTTGCTCTGTCGTTCAGTCTGTATGGGGTGGGAGCTCCGTAATTTTTAAAATACATGTATCTTCATTAGAACTTTAAGTATGTCTATGGTAAAGTGTTTAAAGTGAAGCTTATATGTCTGTCTTTCTTGAGACATATAAAACATATATGTTTATTAACGAATTCACGTGAAATAAACATTGTTCTGAGAGAGAGTTGCTCGGTCGATCGATCTGTCCGGGGTCGGAGCTCGGCTATTATAAAAGTACACGTATCTTCGCTTTAAATTTAAATATGCCCATGGTAAGGTATTTAGAATAAAGCTTATATTTCTATCTTTCTTGTGACATATAAAACTCTTACGTTTATTAAGGAATCTACGTGAAATAGGCATGGTTCTGAGATGAATGCTGCGGTTTGCGAGCTCGACAATGGACGCCATACATATCCAGTGGGTGTTATTGGACCCCATACCCATTTTATGGGTGGTTGGAGCCCCATACCTATTCTATGGGTGGTTGGAGCCCCATACCCATCCTGTGGGTTGTAGTGGACGCCATACTCATCCTGTGGGTGGTATTGGACCCCATACCCTTCCTGTGGGTGGATGTGATCCCCATACTCATCCTCTGGGTGGATGTGACCCTCATACCCATCCTGTGGGTGGTATTGCACCCCTTACTCACCTAACAGGTGGTAGTGGACAATATACCGATCCTGTAGTTGGTATAGTAGACACAATACCATCCTGTTTAGAGTAGTTTACCCCATAGACATTCCAATGAACCATCGTTTTCTGTTAGCGTTCCTACAAAACATCCTTTAAAGGTTTGTAAAGCACAAACTATGGTATATAATATTGATTGGTGAAGGACTGTTATTCTATGTAATCATTTTTAGTGCTTATTATAATTTACTAAGAACAACTAATATTTCTCAAAACAAAACTACGAGCCTTCAATAGGAAGTAGCTGATCTATAATATTCTAAGAGCATGGACAATAGTAGGTAAATTTCACAACCCATGTGGGACCTGAAAAGTACAATTTTCCTTATAATTGAACCAATCACGACTATTCTGCTATCTAGGTTGACGGACGGGTACTGTGAGACGTAAATTGGTACGTGAGGAAGAGTTTGGGCTTTGGAAAAAAAGTAACTGGGAATATATCACATATTTACTAATTCATATTCAACATATTGACTTTAAGCATTAAGTCATATATGTGCTGTCTTGTGTGAGAACGGGTTGGGGCGAGACACTGCTGACGTAACAAATTCTTGCCCAGTAACACCACTGGAACTGGCACCAGGCTCGGTAACACTATGTTCTGATTCCACTTCACTAAAACCAGAAAAAGAGTCACCTTCCTCTGACTTGTTACCGAAAATATCCTCAGACTCTAAATAATCACATGAACTGTGTGGTCGAGGGTGAATTGGAGTAGACACTGGGCTAAGTGGTATGGGTGAGCATACAGTATAGGCCTCGCCATGGGAGGCGGCTGTATCTCATTTTCACTATCAGTGCTACTATCATCGGTCAATTGTGTGTAGTCTTTATCAATATCAGTTATCAAAATTACTTTCCTCACCATCAGAAAATAATTCACTGGTTATTTGCTCTTGGACGAGTGATTGCGTGGTGCGCGCCCGATAAGCGTTCGGCCGTGCGCTCGACATGGTGGCTGCTGGGTAACTGATGCCTCCCACGCGATGGTAGCGTGAGCTGGATTTTTTTTTACAAAATGGTGTCTGTTTACTATAACCCCTAAGCAGCGTATGGGAGTCCCCTCTACCCGCGGGCCTTTCAAATCTTGCGCGGTACTCCAATGCATCATATGATGTGGAGCACAAGTTACTGCAAGTCACTTAACCCATCATATGATGTGTTGCGCACTTAAAGGGTTAATACGCTCAGCATCACTAGTTAATGGCAACATAATAAATATACTTACCATCACTAGTTAATAACAATATGATACACACACACACACTGGTAGTACAGTAAGAATAAAACTGTCCTTACCATCATTAATGGGCAGAAGTTGTGTCTGCTATCGTCCTTGGGAGCCGAGCAGAGATGGAAGCAGTATTACCTATTAGGCAAAATAAAACAAATTTAAGGTTTCTATGACTAAATTTTTCCCACCAAAACATAGTACATTTTTAGAAAAATTTAATAATATTTTTTAGGTATTGTACTTTGAGCAAAAGTAAGGAGGGTGGGCAGGAGTATGGAGGGTGGGCAGGAGTAAGGAGGGTGGGCAGGAGTAAGGAGGGTGGGCAGGAGTATGGAGGGTGGGCAGGAGTAAGGAGGGTGGGCAGGAGTAAGGAGGGTGGGCAGGAGTATGGAGGGTGGGCAGGAGTAAGGAGGGTGGGCAGGAGTAAGGAGGGTGGGCAGGAGTATGGAGGGTGGGCAGGAGTATGGAGGGTGGGCAGAAGTAAGAAAGGTGGGCAGGAATAAGGCGGGTGGGCAGGAGTAAGGAGGGTGGGCAGGAGTATGGAGGGTGGGTAGGAGTAAGGAGGGTGGACAGGAGTATGGAGGGTGGGCAGGAGTAAGGAGGGTGGGCAGGAGTAAGGAGGGTGGGCAGGAGTAAGGAGGGTGGGCAGGAGTATGGAGGATGGGCAGGAGTAAGGAGGGTGGGCAGGAGTAAGGAGGGTGGGCAGGAGTAAGGAGGGTGGGCAGGAGTAAGGAGGATGGGCAGGAGTATGGAGGGAGGGCAGGAGTAAGGAGGGTGGGCAGGAGTAAGGAGGGTGGACAGGAGTATGGAGGGTGGGCAGGAGTAAGGAGGGTGGGGCAGGAAAAGGGAAGGGGTATGGGCGGGTTCTCGGTTGCCTCCCCTCCCTCTCTAACAGCCTACGTAATACAAACCACATGCATTAACCCTAAAGCTGCTACAGCCTGGGCTGTAAAAGCTGGGGCTGGGCAAAAAATATTTGAATTATGTGAAAATTAATATTAAATGTTAGACAAATCTCCAACTTATTGGCATAAGCGTCATGCAAGTTTCATCCTAATATTTTCAAAAATGTATTTTAGACAATTTTTTTTAAAAAGGAGAACATTTTGTTGATAAGGAGAACAGCTCCTATTAACTGGAACTGAGGGATAATGCAGTAATAAAGAGATGCAAGCACTTGTACAATGTACAAAGAAGAAGAATAGTAGCAAGAAGTGTCCACAAAGTGGATATGCAGCTGGTGCCTGTACAGTATAGCATTGCTGAGTGATGCATCATAATACCAATAATAATGAGTATGTTATCATGCTCTATTTTGTTAAATATCATAAAAATGTA
Organism: Procambarus clarkii; assembly: GCF_040958095.1. Classification (NCBI taxonomy): domain Eukaryota; kingdom Metazoa; phylum Arthropoda; class Malacostraca; order Decapoda; family Cambaridae; genus Procambarus; species Procambarus clarkii. The sequence goes on along the minus strand of NC_091184.1, from coordinate 3,530,389 downwards.
TTGCCTAATGTTAATATCTGTTACTGTCACCAATATCCAAAAAATATATATATTTTTTATCTCCCTTGTTTATTATCTCATTTTGATGTAACCTCTACATCCTGGAGAGTGCATACCCATCCCTAACTATGTCAAGATAGAATGAAATTGGTCACCCAATAAATCAGTCACAACTGGCAGAACTTGGGACTTTGAATTTCTTTTGACTGAGTTTTTCACAGATTTCAAATTCTATTTTCTTTGTCTCTTTAGGCGGTTTTGATGATCAGGGCTTTATCACTTTTATAAAGTACAGTGGCACCTCGATTAACGAGCGGCTGTATCTAAGATCATTTCGAGTAACGAGTGAGCCACTCACAGCAAATTTGTCTCTATTGACGAGCTTCACCTCTATTAACGAGCAAAACCACATGGTGCTTCCTAGCGTCTCGCGGGTTCTCACAAATTCTCGGACGCCTCCGACGCCAGTGTTGTTGTTGTATCGCGCATGACAAGCATCCCTCTGCATTTATTTGTGCTTTTCTTTCAGTATTTTGTGGTTTTGTGAAAACAATTTGTAACGCAAGATGTCGCCAAAGAAGCTGCTTGTTAAAGATAGTCTTGTCAAGAGGAAGAAACACACAATTACTATGGATTTGAAGAAGGAAATTATAGCAAAGCATGAGCGTGGTGTCTGTGTGACTGATCTCACAATGGAGTATGGCAGATCCTCATCAACAATTTGCACCATTAGTAAGGGGGTAGGAGGTAAGGGAGGATGCTGCCTCTTTCAGTGAGATCAGTGAAGTGTTGGGAATGTTTGAAAAGGTGACCGCATTCTTGGAAAAGCTGCCCTGATAAAGCAGTGACAACCTTGTGTGTGAACATGTTTAATGACAATTTGCCGACTCGTTTTAGGAACATCCTAAAACAAAGACAAAAGCAATTGTCAATAGATACGTTCTTTGGAAAAGTAGAGAAAAGAAGAGCCAGTGATAGTGAACCACAATCCGGTCCCAGTGGGGAAAAATTTCCGAGAGAGCCCCCCTGATTCAGAGGTGGATTCTCCTGCCACACTATAACCCCTCTCCTCCTTCCCACCTCCCCATCGTCTCATTCAAGCAAGCAACGACTCTTCATAAGGTAAACATGAAAATAGTACAACAAAACATTCATAAATACATGTGCAGTATTATATTTACATTATAAAATGTCATACAAGTATGGATATTTTTGTGAGTGGAACGGATTAAATTTATTTCCTTTATTTTATATGGGGAAATTTGTTTCTAAAGACGAGTTTTCCACATAACGAGCTCGGTGCCAGAAAGGATTAAACTCGTTAATCGAGGTGCCACTATATATATTTTTATCCCCTAAATCATTATAATTTTTCCTATACAGTATTTAGTTTTTTGTTTTTTTTTGGGGTGGGGGGTATTTTTTCTTGACATCATTCCAACACATATTGACCTACAACTTTCACATATTTGAGTACGAATGCCAAACAACGTTTATTAAAACATATAAGTAAATTAATGAATTAGAACTACCTTATTCATTATCGATAAATTTAACTTCAATTATCTCTAAAACTTTGAGTCAGCTTCAAAAAATTCAGTTTCTGACCGATTCTCACGATTTTTACAAATATTGTGCACAGTTGTCTGTTCTACAATCCTATTAGAATGGATTTTTCACAAACCCTGAACATTTGTAGTTATCAATTTTTTTTCTAAATTTGGCGCATAATTCAAATGCCACATTGATGATATTTTTTACAGTAAACTAAACTGAAAACATATATTCTAAATCTATGAAAATGAAGATCATATACTATTCTGAGAGCATAATAACACCAAATGAACAATTAGTGATAGTTTATATTTTTGCAGCTTATCTCAATATCTGAAGTTTTCAATATTCAATTTTATAAGTATTTTTTATTTTCTTACTTTACAAGTTACGTTTATGATCATTTAGACAAAGTTGCAGGATTTGCTAGTATGCACAAAAACTTGGAAAGCATTAGAGCAAATTTGAGAAATTGAACTTTGCCATCAGGTCCTGTTGTATATGTATGCCATGCACAGCTTAAGGGTTAATACAGAACTGTACTGTATAAAATGCATAAAACTTCAAACTAACAATATTTCTCTAATTATAACAATAATAATATTTTAAATAAAACTAACTTGTAACAGTCAATATGTACATTAAATTTTGAGTATGCCTATAAAATAAGCACAGGTCATGTCAACGCATTGGGCCTGGATGAGATGGCTGGCACCATGTGCTTCTCCTCTTCCTGGGGTAAAAACGTCGGGCTCGCGCGTGAAGGATTTTGTGATAAATTTGAACAATTTTTACTGTTTGAACTCATTTAATCTATCAAGATGTCTCAGAGCAGCATTCATGGTATTGAAGGTATAAAATAAAAGAGAAAACATTTGTCAATTGATCAGACAGTTGACTTAACAGAGAAAGCAGAGCGTGGATACTCTGTCACTCGACTCGCCCAAGAATTCAACATTGGTAAAGCTACAATTTGTGATATAAAAAAGCAGAAGGATAATATTAAGAAATTCTTTGCTCAAACTGATGCAATAGGCAACAGGAAAAATTGAGGCCTGCTAAGTATACAGGATTTGGACTCGTCTGTATTTAAATGGTTTACACAGCATGGTGTGAAAGGAATTGCTGTTTCAGTTGATTCTATTAGAAATGCAGCTGAAAGACTTGCTGTAAAGTTAAACATTGACAATTTCAAGGCTAGCACTGAATGGGTATGTCAATTTAAAGAAAGGTATGGCATCATTAACAAGAAAATTTGTGGCGAGGCATTAAGTGCAGATGTTGGAAGTGCTAATGCATATAAGCATAAACTTTCTCAGCACATTATATCTAATAATCTAAGCTCGGTTTTAAGTGTACAATGCAGATGTAACAGGCTTTAACTGGAAATGCCTTCAAAGAAACACTTTGACCTTCAGGCTTGAGAAGAGTATTCCTAGTTGCAAGGTAAAGAAGGAAAGAATTTCAGCATTATTGTGCTGTAACGCAGATGGCAGTCACCGAACAAAGTGCGCAATTGTTGGAAATCTGCCAACCTCAGAGCACTTGAAAAACTGCATGAACAGATTACCTGTCATCTACTACAACACAAAAAATGCCTGGTTCACACAGATTATTTTTGAGGATTGGTTCCAGAATCATTTTTGTAAAGAAGTAAAAAAGCAGCAGATCAATATGTGTAGAATTCATCCTGCTGAGGTAAAGGCAATGTTGTTGACTGACAATGCCCCAGCTCACCCCATTGCTAAATTAACATCGCCTGATGGCAAAATAACATGTATGGCTTTACCACCAAACACTACATCTGTAATACAGCCCATGGATTAGGGGTTATCTATGCTCTCAAAGGCTTTATAAAAGAGCTATGAATTCAGATATTTTGGAAGTTCTGCTCTCTGAGGAAGACGAGATGCCTAATAAGGATACGAAGTTTAGTAGAACACTAGAAAATTTCAAGAAATATTCAATTAAAGATGCAATTTACAACTAGGCCAAGGAATGGAGCGAGTTGAAGGTCACCACATAAAAGAATGCATGGAATAAAATTCTGAGTCCGGTACCTGGTTAGAATAAAGACGAAGATGACTATGATTTTGAGTGCTTTGATAATGCGATTTTTGAGACATTCAGAGATGAAGGTGAGGAAGATTTGCAACTTTCTGATGTGACTGAGTGGTTAGATAATGATGCTGATGATCCAGGTTATATTGAATTAACTGATACTGAGATTATCCAGTGTGTTACTGGTAATAATGATGAGGATGTGAAAGAGGAAGATGATAGTGTGTTACCTATTCCATATGCTGCATCATTGCAAAAGGTTAATGATCTGCTTGATTTGGTTGATGTAACTGATAATGAAGAGCTGACAGATTATTACCAGCACCTAAAGGACATGAAAGATATTATAATGAAACTCACAACAAAGAAACAAACTAAGATTCAAAAGTTTTTGGTACGGTTTCACAGTAGGCCTACAGGACCAGCACCCTGCACTAGCAAGGACTCACTGATCCGAGGATGCCCAGGCAATTGGACCAGCACTAGCAAGGACTCGCCTCCTGAGAATGTCCAGGCAACTGGACCAGCACCCAGCACTAGCAAGGACTCACCTGCTGAGGATGCCCAGGCAACTGGACCAGCACCCAGCACTAGCAAGAACACACCTTCTAAGGATGTACAGGCCACTGGACCAGCACTAGCAAGGACACACCTTCTAAGGATGTCCAGGCCACTGGACCAGCACCCAGCACTAGCAAGGACTCACCTTCCGAGGATACCCAGGCAACTGGACCAGCACCCAGCACTAGCAAGGACTCACAGGCAACTGGACCAGCACCCATCACAAGCAAGGACTCACCTTCCGAGGATGCCCAGGCAACTAGACCAGCACCCAGCACTAGCAAGGACTCACCTTCCGAGGATGCCCAGGCAACTGGACCATCACCCAGCACAAGCAAGGACTCACCTTCCGAGGATGCCCAGGCAACTGGACCAGCACCCAGCACTAGCAAGGACTCACCTTGCGTGCGTGAGGGCCAGAGACCAAACGACACAAAAATGGAATCAATACAGGAAGAGGCCGAACCCCCAAACATACCAGCAATACAAAGATGCGAGAAACAACTACACGGCAGTGAGGAGAGAGGCAGAAAGAAATTTTGAAAAAGGGATTGCAGACAAATGCAAAACAGAACCAGGTCTGTTCTATAAATTCATAAACAACAAATTGCAGGTAAAGGATAATATTCAGAGGTTGAAAATGGGAAATAGATTCACGGAAAATGAAAAGGAAATGTGTGAAACATTAAACAAAAAGTTCCAAAGTGTGTTTGTACAAAATGAAATCTTCAGGGAACCAGATACAATAAGAATTCCAGAGAACAACATAGAGCACATAGAGGTGTCCAGAGAAGAAGTGGAAAAAATGCTCAAGGAGCTAAATAAGAACAAAGCAGTTGGTCCAGATGGAGTTTCACAATGGGTTCTGAGAGAATGTGCACCTGAGCTCAGCATTCCTCTTCAACTGATTTTTCAGGCATCCCTGTATACAGGAGTTGTAGCTGATATGTGGAAAAAGGCTAACATAGTTCCAATCGACAAAAGTGGAAGCAGAGAAGACCCCCTTAATTATAGACCGGTATCATTAACAAGTGTAATAGTCAAAATATTGGAAAAAAATAACTAAAACTAAATGGGTAGAACACCTGGAGAGAAATGATATAATATCAGACAGACAGTATGGTTTTCGATCTGGAAGATCCTGTGTATCGAATTTACTCAGTTTCTATGATCGAGCAACAGAGATATTACAGGAAAGAGATGGTTGGGTTGACTGCATCTATCTGGACCTAAAAAAGGCTTTCGACAGAGTTCCACATAAGAGGTTGTTCTGGAAACTGGAAAATATTGGAGGAGTGACAGGTATGCTTCTAACATGGATGAAAAATTTTCTGACATAGAAAAATGAGGGCTGTGATCAGAGGCAATGTATCGGACTGGAGAAATGTCACAAGTGGAGTACCACAGGGTTCAGTTCTTGCACCAGTGATGTTTATTGTCTACATAAATGATCTACCAGTTGGTATACAGAATTATATGAACATGTTTGCTGATGATGCTAAGATAATAGGAAGGATAAGAAACTTAGATGATTGTCATGCCCTTCAAGAAGACCTGGACAAAAGTACATGGAGTGCCACTTGGCAAATGGAATTTAATGTTAATAAATGCCATGTTATGGAATGTGGAATAGGAGAACATAGATCCCACACAACCTATATATTATGTGAGAAATCTTTAAAGAATTCTGATAAAGAAAGAGATCTAGGAGTGGTTCTAGATAGAAAACTATCACCTGAGGACCACAAAGAATATTGTGCGAGGAGTCTATGCTACGCTTTCTAACTTCAGAATTGCTGTTAAATACATGGATGGCGATATACTAAAGAAATTGTTCACGACTTTTGTTAGGCCAAAGCTAGAATATGCAGCAGTTGTGTGGTGCCCATATCTTAAGAAGCACATCAACAAACTGGAAAAGGTGCAAAGACATGCTACTAAGTGGCTCCCAGAACTGAAGGGCAAGAGCTACGAGGAGAGGATAGAGGCATTAAATATGCCAAAACTAGAAGACAGAAGAAAAAGAGGTGATATGATCACTACATACAAAATAGTAACAGGAATTGATAAAATCGATAGGGAAGATTTCTTGAGACCTGGAACGTTAAGAACAAGAGGTCATAGATATAAACTAGCTAAACACAGATGCCGAAGAAATATAAGAAAATTCACTTTCGCAAACAGAGTGGTAGACGGTTGGAACAAGTTAGGGGAGAAGGTGGTGGAGGCCAAGACCGTCAGTAGTTTCAAAGCGTTATATGACAAAGAGTGCTGGGAAGACGGGACACCACGAGCGTAGCTCTCATCCTGTAACTACACTTAGGTAATTATCCTGCTGAGGATACCCAGGCCACTAGACCAGCACCCAGCACTAGCCATAACTTACCTGGGAGTACCAATTGAGCTGTACAGCACAGTTCTAATGACATTAAATGTACAAAGTGTAGTTTATGATATAAGTGTACTGCAGTAGTGTGATTCTAGTGGTCTGTACTTTATGTACAGACCTGTAGTGTATAATGTACATTTGTTAGAAAAGTTACTGTTCTTTAAACAATTTATATTCATACGTGTGGCACTCTCAGGATATTAAGGCTAACAAAGTTTGCACTACAAAACTCAACTGGTAGGGTAAGTACAGTACTGTAACGTGCAATATCAATTTATTTCATTGCAATTCAAATTCTTGGTTATTTAAATTTTTCAAAAGGCAAATGTGTACTGGCATATGTATTATTAATTTTTTTTTTTTTTTTGGGGGGGGGGGGGGGGGGATGCTGGGGCCGGATTGATGGAATGAATTCCACACTGAAATGAATCGGCTACGCCCCCATATAGTTCGTTCAAGCGAGGGCACACTGTATTACTCATATAATTTCTACATTTACTGTCTACATTTAATGTCATTTAATTATACGCATTTCTTTGATAAAGTGTTTACTCGTGTCCTTTATGATCTTGGTTATTTGTAAGTGCTGGCCTCATTAACCTTAAATTATAGTATGTTTATGTTACTCTATGTTCTGATATGTTCCGAGAAAATGTCATGAGGAGCAGTTCTAAAATACACCTTGTATTTCCATTCAGTAATTAATGTAAATAAACTACTGTACTGTTGCTAGAACTACTGACTCCATAATGTAATAATCTATGCCAGTACTCTGACTATACTCTGTACCTGTAAAGTAAGGCTGTAAAGTACCTGTACATATTTTTTGTCAATTTTACTGTAAATTATCTACTTAAAATTATCTGTTAGTTTAAGGACTTCCCCGAAACTCTATGCGTGCTAATGGCTTTACAGGAATGTAAAATCAACTTCATTTCTATGTTCTCTCTTAACCCCTAATGTACCTTCTTGTATATAAATAAATAAATAAATGCTTGTCATCCTTATGAATCACCTTTGTATTAATTTTTTATTTTCCTTGAACATTCTCATTTTGTTAGCTTACTTCTCTTATAGTATTAAGTGTTTTACCCCATCACAACAATAATTAAAAAATTTCTATATTACTATTAATTTTGCCCGAAACGCTTTGCGTAATAGTGGCTTCATTAGTATGTGTAACTGCTGTCCCTTCAATTGAACAATACTCTTATTACACATAGAAATCACAATAGCGTGATGCATCAAATTTTTTTATTTATTTATTTAATTATTTAATTATTTATATACAAGGTACATTGGGTTTGTGAGAATACATAGCATGGTATTTACAATCTTGTAAAGCCACTAGTATGCGCAGCGTTTCGGGCAGGTCCTTAATCTAACAGATAATTTTAAGTAGGTAAATTCTAGCGGAATTGATAAAATAACAGATTCATTGCAAGAGAGAAAAAAAGTTAGATGAGAGAGATTAGTAGGAATATTAGAGCACATTGTTATATTAAAGTTCTGATTGCTTGCATTGACAGCTTGATTGGAAATTTAAACGAAGATTAATAGGCACCATACAGCAAATTGAAAGCACATATAAGAAGACAGCAATGATAACAATGGTAAAGTTGTTTGGGTTGGGTACATGAAGATTGGGAGATTGGGTAGCACTAGATACATTGCAATTTTAAAGCAACAAGGTAAAAAAACTATGCAGATGAGATTAGGTACTTTTTAGTTTTGTTTTTGAATGATGCAAAAGTTGGACAGCTTTTCAATTCATTAGGGAGTGAGTTCCATAGACTAGATCCCATTATTTGCATAGATTGTGTGTGTACAGATTAAGTTTGACTCTGGGGATAACAAAGCGATATTTATTTCTGTTGTGGTGATAATGGGTCCTATTATATCTGTCCAGGGAGAGTTTCAGAACATGATTTGCATTTAAGAACAGGCCTTTGTAAATGTAGTTGACACAAAAGAATGTGTGGAATGAGATTATGTTTAGCATGTTTAGGGAGTTAAACAAGGGGGCTGAGTGTTGTCTGAAAACAGAATTTATTATTCTGATAGCAGATTTTTGCTGGGGGATGATGGACCTGAGGTGGTTTGCAGTGATTGAACCCCATGCACAGATACCATAATTAAGATAGTGATAGATTAGTGCATAATATATTGAGATGAGAGCAGAGTTAGGTACATAGTATCTGATTTTGGAGAGTATACCAACTGTTTTAGACTTTCTTAGTTATGTGTTGTATGTAGGTGCTGAAGTTGAGTCTCTTATCTAGGAATAGGCCAAAAAACTTTCCATCATTTCTATTACTAATGTTAACATTGTCTATGTGAAGCTGAATTGCATTTGTTGATTTGCTTCCAAATAAGATGTAGTAGGTCTTTTCTATGTTAAGTGTTAGTTTGTTGGTTGACATCCATAAGTGGACTTTTTTTTAGTTCATTATTAACAGCATTATTTAGTGTATGTGGGTTGGGGTTAGAGTAGATGAGGGTAGTATCATCAGCAAACAATATAGGTTTCAGAATGTTGGTGACATTAGGCAGACCAATGATGTATATAAGAAATAGGAGAGGTCCCAAGATGCTGCCCTGTGGCACTCCAATGGTTAGGTAAAGTAGGAGAGGATATATCATTGATGGCTACACATTGGTGTCTATCACTAAGATAGGATTGGATATAGTCCAGGGCATGGCCTCGGACTCCATAATGATGCAGTTTACACAAGAGGTAGTTGTGATTAACAGTATCAAAGGCCTTTTTCAGGTTAATGAAGAGTCCAGTCGTTAACTCATTTTTGTCAAGGGCTGAGTAAATTATATCAAGGAGACTAATAATTGCGTCGCTAGTACTCTTTTGGGAGTGGAAGCCAAACTGACAGGGGCCGGGTATGTCAAATTTTACGAGGTATGAGTAGAGCTGTTTGTAGATAATTTTTTCAAATATTTTTGATAGTATGGGTAGGTTTGATATGAACAAATTTGAAATGAGTTTGTTTGTTTGTTTCATTTCAAGTTTGATATGAACAAATCCACAAGAGCCGTGACGAGGGTTCGAACCTACGTCCGAGAGTGTGTAATGAAGTAAGGGCAAAGAGGTAGAACAGATTATTGACAGAGCTCAGGTGCATGGGGAAATTGTGTAAAAACCTGGTTTGTGTCTCGGAGAGACTGCAAGATCCGTGGTAGGTCAAGTTGATTTCTTGGTTGCAATTCTTATCCGTGTCATAGCTCAGTCGATTAACCACCATGCTGCGCCGAGTTTATTGTGAAATTCCCCCTGTGCGCATGAAATAAAGTGTTCCCAAAAATTCATTTTTTCTTTGTAAAATGATAAATTCCCTTCCCTGAACATGTCTGTGAGGAGATGGTTCACCAGCTCACTTACAATAGTGCTCTTATGCCTGTGGAGGCCAGTACACTTGTTAAGTGTGCGGACTTAAGCTTGGTAACCAGCAACCGAAACATCTAGTGTTTGGGCTCATGTGAGAGCCCCATTCATCAGCAGTCCAGAAATGTTACCCTGGCCGGAGTAGCACATCTGTGGACAGAGATATGCCGATAGCATCATCTCATAGCATGATGATATGAGAGTAGAAGAGATATGCCGATAGCAACCAGGAGGCCTGGTCGACGACCGGGCCGCGGGGACACTATGCCCCAGAAGCACCTCAAGGTAACCTCATTGTATGGCTTGAGCGAGACTCAACTTTGCGCGGGAACAGCTAGGCCCCAGGCGTGGGGTGAGCTGTGGGCCTCCCGCGCGCTAGCCAGTCATCGTCATGGAAACAGCTGCCATCTTAGTAAACATCTTGAGCCGCCATGTTGGTCGGCCATCTTGGAGTTGCCCTAGGGGCTGTGCTACACCGTCGCTGATTGGTCGAGAGGGGTAGGCCGCTGTATGCCTTCCTCTCATTGGTTATTTCGAGGAGGACGCGGGAATTGCGGGTGTAAGCGTCATTCTGAACATAGCTGCCACTTTGTCAAGACGCTCTCTGTACTCAATTCGGCCAAATTGAGTATAGGGCGTCGTGGTGGGTTGATTACTCAACTGCTTCACCTCCTGCTTCATCGACGACGGGGGTCGTCACAGAATCCGGCCGAAGTTGTTGCTTGGATTGGAGAAAGACATTGTGTACAGTGGGTAGAGGTACAGTGATCTGGGATTGTGGGGTAATGTGCATACGAGCAGTAACAGACTTGTAGATCCCATACCAGTGATTATTAATAATACCTGCTAGTACTCTGTAGCAGTCGATGGGAACGGGGAAATTCGTGTCAGAGTTTTAAGGCAGATTTCCCATGTTTGTGTAAGATGCTATCATTGTGCGCATCACCTGGGTACGAACGCCTCGCTTTACCGGTGGGTCGAGGGTGCGAACTGAGCCGTGTTGTGAGGGGAGGGGTTCGAGTGCGCGCCAATTGTTCGTAAAATACCACGTGATGTACTATCACCGCCTACGCCACCTACTACTGCCGTGACTGAGGCAGCCACCCGTAGCGGGGTGCCTGATGTATGGGAATGGTGTGTAAGCCGGCAGTATGAATGAGTAAATACCTATGTGTGTATTTCTGGTGATCAGTTAGTCTCTTAAATCTTGAATTCGAAGTCAGGTGTTCCGTCCACATTGTCACGCAGCACCTGTGGAGGTGAAGTGAAGTGTGGACGAGGAGATAATCACCCTTTATTGTCATCTTGTCAGTCCAGAGGGACTTGCGTCTTGTGTACACAGACGTACAGTGTGTGTGTGTGTGTGTGTGGGTACACACGGGAACAGAGTATACATAGATTAGCCACGGACAGAGAGGATGTCCATGTAATAATTATATTCCATTGTGATAATTAAAGCATTTTTGATCGTCCGTGGGATGGAGTGATATCATTTCCATGTGTAGTCTTGCAGGTGTGGAATTCCAACACTGAGCGCTCAGGTTAATGTGTGTGTAACGTCAGTGATTCCTGGCAATGATTATTATGGAGTGTACCACAGTGTGGTCTTAATTTCTTGTATTGTTCCCAGGGATGTGACAAGTGTGATTTATTTATATATATATATATATATATATATATATATATATATATATATATATATATATATATATATATATATATATATATATATATATATATATATATATACAGAGCACCACTTGGTTTCCGAACTTTAGTTATCCGAAACTTCCAGTTTCCCGATTGGGGTTGGGGAGTCATGCTACCCGAACAAAGTTCGGGTAGGAAGGGGTCCGCCAAGCGTCACGCCGGCTTGTTGTGGTGGGTGGGAGATGGTCCAGTTTGCCCACTGTGACTTCACAGATTCACGGCCTATTATTCCTATTATTTTGAATTGCCATAAGGCTGGAATGTTCATTCTGTGCTTTTGTTTTACATATCTGCACAATCAAGAAACATCTGTGCACCATGTTGGCTCCAAATGCACGCATTGCATCAGTGATGGCTGACTGGTGGGTGGATGGACGATGGAGTTTAGGTGGGAGGCAGTATGAATGAGGGGGGGGGGGAGAATCAGTGAGAGAGGGGGAGAGAGAGATGCTAGGAGGGAGGGGGAGGTAGGGAGAGATGTTAGGAGGTAGGGAGAGATGCTAAGAGGGAGGGGGAGGTAGGGAGAGGTGCTAGGAGGTAGGCAGGAAGGGATGGAAGTAGTGAGAATTAGGGAGGGAAAGGCAGGCTGGCAGGCACAGGCAGGCAGGCAGGCGCAGCAGGGAGTGAGTGGTAGTCGCGGTTGAACCGCGTGACCTTGAGAGATGGGATGTAGGGGGGCGGGTGGTTTGTTGGTGGTGGGGGCGAGACCGGCTCATTCCCGAAGATAAGCCTAACACACACTACCCGTTAGCATGATGGCAGGGAGGGAGGCAGGCTGGCTGGAAAGGAAGCAGGCTGGCAGGCTGGAAAGGAAGCAGGCTGGCAGGCTGGGAAGGAGGCAGGCAGGCTGGGAAGGAGGCAGGCAGGCAGGCTTGCAGGCTGGGAAGGAGGCAGGCAGGCAGGCAGGCTTGCAGGCTGGGAAGGAGGCAGGCAGGCAGGCAGGCTTGCAGGCTGGGAAGGAGGCAGGCAGGCTTGCAGGCTGGGAAGGAGGCAGGCAGGCAGGCAGGCTTGCAGGCTGGGAAGGAGGCAGGCAGACAGGCAGGCTTGCAGGCTGGGAAGGAGGCAGGCAGGCAGGCTTGCAGGCTGGGAAGGAGGCAGGCAGGCAGGCAGGCTGGGAAGGAGGCAGGCAGGCAGGCAGGCTTGCAGGCTGGGAAGGAGGCAGGCAGGCTGGGAAGGAGGCAGGCAGGCTTGCAGGCTGGGAAGGAGGCAGGCAGGCAGGCAGGCTTGCAGGCTGGGAAGGAGGCAGGCTGGGAAGGAGGCAGGCAGGCAGGCAGGCAGGCAGGCTTGCAGGCTGGGAATTAGGAGGCAGGCAGGCAGACAGGCTTGCAGGCTGGGAAGGAGGCAGGCAGGCAGGCAGGCTTGCAGGCAGGCTTGCAGGCTGGGAAGGAGGCAGGCAGGCAGGCAGGCTTGCAGGCTGGGAATTAGGAGGCAGGCAGGCAGGCAGGCTTGCAGGCTGGGAAGGAGGCAGGCAGGCAGGCAGGCTTGCAGGCAGGCTTGCAGGCTGGGAAGGAGGCAGGCAGGCAGGCAGGCTTGCAGGCTGGGAAGGAGGCAGGCAGGCAGGAAGCGATATATGGGTGTTGAAGTGAACCATGAACCACGTGACCTTTGAGTGTGTGTGTGTGTGTATGGGTTTGGGGTGGGGGGAGAGGGGGAGGTGTGTTGGTGGTGGGGGAGGGACCGGCTGACTCCGTAAGCCTAACCACACTCCACAGACCTGTGACCCAGATTTGTTTCTTAAATGTACAGTACATCATCGTATATTTTAGGCAGGATGTGCCTGCAGGCTGGCAGGAAACATCCAGAGGATGTTTGCCAGACGTCTTAATAATCAGTTAGGAACAATTAAGGACTTTTATAAAGCGGATCAGGACTTCACTTATTGGTGAGTACAAACAAAACACAGTCGCATTTACGCTTTGAACCTGTCGATTTTTTCCCCTAGAGTTTTTTCGTAAATTTTTTCGGAAAAATTTCTTTTTACATTTCTAGTTTATTTTTTCCCCTCTATTTCTCGTATACGAACTTACATGTTAACCGACGGGTCTCGTCCCCAAGGGGTTTGGAAACCAAGTGGTGCTCTGTATATATATATATATATTTCGTAAAATATTTTAGATTTGGGTTAGATTTGGTAAAATGCTATGCCCAAGATTACTATCCGAGTGCCGGCGGTGGGGTGGTTCAAATAGCCTCGGCTATTACCTCATTTTGTCCGGTCGTGATGGTCAAGTGGATTAAGGCGTCTTGTACATACCAGTTGCGTGGCTCCTGGGAGTATGGGTTCGAGTCACTTCTGGGGTGTGAGTTTTCAGTTGCATATTGTCCTGGGGACCATTCAGGCTTGTTCGCATATATATATATATATATATATATATATATATATATATATATATATATATATATATATATATATATGTATTGTGGTTGCAGTATTAACATAATTTTGGTAGAATTTGGTGAGTGACGAGGCTGTCTGGAGAGACCGCCATCGCTCTGTCGAGTAACGTAACTCTCGATAGTGTTTATCGGCATGCGGGATCGATAAATCACTCACCCATGTGATTTAA
>NC_091184.1:3432148-3515650 GCF_040958095.1 Procambarus clarkii | reverse complement strand
ACAAACTGTGATAAGGGAGACCATCTGAAGGGACACAGATGGCCTCCTGGACCACAGGATATATCACATATTAAATATACATATCTTTTATAAATATAACATTTTTAAAATATAAATATAAATAAAAATATTATATATATATATTATATATATATATATATATATATATTATATATATATATATATATATATATATATATATATATATATATATATATATATATTATATATATATATATATAATATGTCGTACCTAATAGCCAGAACGCACTTCTCAGCCTACTATTCAAGGCCCGATTTGCCTAATAAGCCAAGTTTTCATGAATTAATGTTTTTTCGTCTACCTAACCTACCTAACCTAACCTAACCTAGCTTTTTTTGGCTACCTAACCTAACCTTACCTATAAATATAGGTTAGGTTAGGTTAGGTAGGGTGGTTAGGTTCGGTCATATATCTACGTTAATTTTAACTCCAATAAAAAAAAATGACCTCATACACAGAGAAAAGGGTTGCTTTATCATTTCATAAGAAAACAATTATAGTAAATATATTAATTCAGGAAAACTTGGCTTATTAGGCAAATCGGGCCTTGAATAGTAGGCTGAGAAGTGAGTTCTGGCTACTAGGTACGACATATATATATATATATATAAAATACTAACTATATATGTCGTACCTAGTAGCCAGAACGCACTTCTCAGCCTACTATGCAAGGCCCTTTTTGCCTAATAAGCCAAGTTTTCCTGAATTAATATATTTTCTCTAATTTGTTTCTTATGAAATGATAAAACTGTTCATTTCATTATGTATGAGTTAAGTTCTTTTCATTTGAGTTAAAACTAATGTAGATATATAACCGAACCTAACCAACCCTAAAATGGTTAACATAAATTGATTGGAATATGAATGTGGACGCTTAGTTAGTGTTACTGTAATTTATATGGTTAACGTTTGAATGACATAGTTTCCCCTCATTGTCATATTTTGTTACTATTTCGCTGTTCATTCTCACTCTCTCTGAATCCCGTGGACTAATTGTGCTCACGAGTGTTTGTTTAAGGTACGGTAACCATAGGCTTTTCACACAATAATTTGCAACAATTTGCGAAGACACATTTCTTAAAATTATCTAAGTTTCTAATAATATTCTTTTTCCTAACATACAAGTCAATCACACAGTACCTAACTTCAGTCAGAAACACTTTTCTTACTATATCTCGCAACGTCTTTTGCTTATATATCCTATCTTAAAAAATAACAATTTTAATTCATAACTGGCAACCCCCCTCCCCTCCAGAGCTTTCAAGGCCACCAAACGTCATTCCTTTCCCTTAACCTCTCCCAAATTATCTTTTGCACCAATACACAAACTAGGGGGCTTTATTGCTGAGTGGACGTCGCTCCCGACTCGTAATCCTAGCTCATTCGATCCCCGGTGATGGCACAAACGGAAATCAGCAGAGTTTCTATCATTCTGATGCCCTCTGTTACTTAGCAGTAAATATGTAAATGGGCGTTAGACAGCTGTTGCGGGCTGCTTCCTGGGTGTGTGTGTGTGTGGAATTTTTTTTTATTAGTTAATAATTGATTGATTGATTGGCAGTTGAGAGGCGGGCCGAAAGAGCAGAGCTCAACCCTCGCAAGTACAACTAGGTGAACACAACTAGATAAATACTAACAAACCACGATCTTGTACAATCCACTACACACACAACCCGACCTCCCCCCCAACTCCCTAAATCACTCTACCTAAGTCATTAAAAAATTAAAACAAATCAATTAATACACCAAAAATACTAACTATAAATAAAGGAACAAAATTTGAGACATACAGCGACTCCAGCGTGATCTAGTCGGAAGAGAACGTGTTCTCATCTGGATAGATTGCGAGCGAGCCTGTCGGAACGGGTGTGTAACTGCAGGGCACAAATATTTGTGTGTCCCCTCCTATAGCTGCCTCTGTTTCGACAGGTTTCCTGGATAGCTGGAATTGACCTGGCCCTTGGAAAGTGAGGAAGGGGGTGAAATCCGTTGGGCCCACGGATGGATACCTTGGATCCATGGACTTAGGGCAGGTCTAATCACCTGGGATTCGAACCCACGGTGGGAATAAGGGAGGAGATATGGGGAGGGGGAGGGGAAGGATGTTTCCTGGAACCAAACCTCACATAAACCCGGACACTCACACACACACCCTCACCCGAACACTCACAGGGGCACTCACACTCACACACACCCATAGACTGTGATAAGGGAGACCATCTGAAGGGACACAGATGGCCTCGTGGACCCACAGGCATAATCGGACACACACGCAACCGGACTCTCACACACTCACACGGACACTCACAGGGATAAGCACACACACAGACAGACATCCATAGACACAAACTGTGATAAGGGAGACCATCTGAGGGGACACAGATGGCCTCCTGGACCCACAGGTATATATCAATATTTAAATATACATATATTTATAAATATAACATTTTTAAAAAATAAATAAATAAAATAAAAAATATTATATATATATATATATATATATTATATATAATACTAACTATATATGTCGTACCTAGTAGCCAGAACGCACTTCTCAGCCTACTATGCAAGGCCCTTTTTGCCTAATAAGCCAAGTTTTCCTGAATTAATATATTTTCTCTAATTTGTTTCTTATGAAATGATAAAACTGTTCATTTCATTATGTATGAGTTAAGTTCTTTTCATTTGAGTTAAAACTAATGTAGATATATAACCGAACCTAACCAACCCTAAAATGGTTAACATAAATTGATTGGAATATGAATGTGGACGCTTAGTTAGTGTTACTGTAATTTATATGGTTAACGTTTGAATGACATAGTTTCCCCTCATTGTCATATTTTGTGTTACTATTTCGCTGTTCATTCTCACTCTCTCTGAATCCCGTGGACTAATTGTGCTCACGAGTGTTTGTTTAAGGTACGGTAACCATAGGCTTTTCACACAATAATTTGCAACATTTGCGAAGACACATTTCTTAAAATTATCTAAGTTTCTAATAAATATTCTTTTTCCTAACATACAAGTCAATCACACAGTACCTAACTTCAGTCAGAAACACTTTTCTTACTATATCTCGCAACGTCTTTTGCTTATATATCCTATCTTAAAAAATAACAATTTTAATTCATAACTGGCAACCCCCCTCCCCTCCAGAGCTTTCAAGGCCACCAAACGTCATTCCTTTCCCTTAACCTCTCCCAAATTATCTTTTGCACCAATACACAAACTAGGGGGCTTTATTGCTGAGTGGACGTCGCTCCCGACTCGTAATCCTAGCTCATTCGATCCCCCGGTGATGGCACAAACGGAAATCAGCAGAGTTTCTATCATTCTGATGCCCTCTGTTACTTAGCAGTAAATATGTAAATGGGCGTTAGACAGCTGTTGCGGGCTGCTTCCTGGGTGTGTGTGTGTGGAATTTTTTTTTATTAGTTAATAATTGATTGATTGATTGGCAGTTGAGAGGCGGGCCGAAAGAGCAGAGCTCAACCCTCGCAAGTACAACTAGGTGAACACAACTAGATAAATACTAACAAACCACGATCTTGTACAATCCACTACACACACAACCCGACCTCCCCCCCAACTCCCTAAATCACTCTACCTAAGTCATTAAAAAATTAAAACAAATCAATTAATACACCAAAAATACTAACTATAAATAAAGGAACAAAATTTGAGACATACAGCGACTCCAGCGTGGTCTAGTCGGAAGAGAACGTGTTCTCATCTGGATAGATTGCGATCGAGCCTGTCGGAACGGGTGTGTAACTGCAGGGCACAAATATTTGTGTGTCCCCTCCTATAGCTGCCTCTGTTTCGACAGGTTTCCTGGATAGCTGGAATTGACCTGGCCCTTGGAAAGTGAGGAAGGGGGTGAAATCCGTTGGGCCCACGGATGGATACCTTGGATCCATGGACTTAGGGCAGGTCTAATCACCTGGGATTCGAACCCACGGTGGGAATAAGGGAGGAGATATGGGGAGGGGGAGGGGAAGGATGTTTCCTGGAACCAAACCTCACATAAACCCGGACACTCACACACACACCCTCACCCGAACACTCACAGGGGCACTCACACTCACACACACCCATAGACTGTGATAAGGGAGACCATCTGAAGGGACACAGATGGCCTCGTGGACCCACAGGCATAATCGGACACACACGCAACCGGACTCTCACACACTCACACGGACACTCACAGGGATAAGCACACACACAGACAGACATCCATAGACACAAACTGTGATAAGGGAGACCATCTGAGGGGACACAGATGGCCTCCTGGACCCACAGGTATATATCAATATTTAAATATACATATATATTTATAAATATAACATTTTTAAAAATAAATAAATAAAATAAAAATATTATATATATATATATATATATATATATATATATATATATATATATATATATATATATATATATATATATATATAATACTAACTATATATGTCGTACCTAGTAGCCAGAACGCACTTCTCAGCCTACTATGCAAGGCCCTTTTTGCCTAATAAGCCAAGTTTTCCTGAATTAATATATTTTCTCTAATTTGTTTCTTATGAAATGATAAAACTGTTCATTTCATTATGTATGAGTTAAGTTCTTTTCATTTGAGTTAAAACTAATGTAGATATATAACCGAACCTAACCAACCCTAAAATGGTTAACATAAATTGATTGGAATATGAATGTGGACGCTTAGTTAGTGTTACTGTAATTTATATGGTTAACGTTTGAATGACATAGTTTCCCCTCATTGTCATATTTTGTGTTACTATTTCGCTGTTCATTCTCACTCTCTCTGAATCCCGTGGACTAATTGTGCTCACGAGTGTTTGTTTAAGGTACGGTAACCATAGGCTTTTCACACAATAATTTGCAACAATTTGCGAAGACACATTTCTTAAAATTATCTAAGTTTCTAATAAATATTCTTTTTCCTAACATACAAGTCAATCACACAGTACCTAACTTCAGTCAGAAACACTTTTCTTACTATATCTCGCAACGTCTTTTGCTTATATATCCTATCTTAAAAAATAACAATTTTAATTCATAACTGGCAACCCCCCTCCCCTCCAGAGCTTTCAAGGCCACCAAACGTCATTCCTTTCCCTTAACCTCTCCCAAATTATCTTTTGCACCAATACACAAACTAGGGGGCTTTATTGCTGAGTGGACGTCGCTCCCGACTCGTAATCCTAGCTCATTCGATCCCCCGGTGATGGCACAAACGGAAATCAGCAGAGTTTCTATCATTCTGATGCCCTCTGTTACTTAGCAGTAAATATGTAAATGGGCGTTAGACAGCTGTTGCGGGCTGCTTCCTGGGTGTGTGTGTGTGTGGAATTTTTTTTTATTAGTTAATAATTGATTGATTGATTGGCAGTTGAGAGGCGGGCCGAAAGAGCAGAGCTCAACCCTCGCAAGTACAACTAGGTGAACACAACTAGATAAATACTAACAAACCACGATCTTGTACAATCCACTACACACACAACCCGACCTCCCCCCCAACTCCCTAAATCACTCTACCTAAGTCATTAAAAAATTAAAACAAATCAATTAATACACCAAAAATACTAACTATAAATAAAGGAACAAAATTTGAGACATACAGCGACTCCAGCGTGGTCTAGTCGGAAGAGAACGTGTTCTCATCTGGATAGATTGCGAGCGAGCCTGTCGGAACGGGTGTGTAACTGCAGGGCACAAATATTTGTGTGTCCCCTCCTATAGCTGCCTCTGTTTCGACAGGTTTCCTGGATAGCTGGAATTGACCTGGCCCTTGGAAAGTGAGGAAGGGGTGAAATCCGTTGGGCCCACGGATGGATACCTTGGATCCATGGACTTAGGGCAGGTCTAATCACCTGGGATTCGAACCCACGGTGGGAATAAGGGAGGAGATATGGGGAGGGGGAGGGGAAGGATGTTTCCTGGAACCAAACCTCACATAAACCCGGACACTCACACACACACCCTCACCCGAACACTCACAGGGGCACTCACACTCACACACACCCATAGACTGTGATAAGGGAGACCATCTGAAGGGACACAGATGGCCTCGTGGACCCACAGGCATAATCGGACACACACGCAACCGGACTCTCACACACTCACACGGACACTCACAGGGATAAGCACACACACAGACAGACATCCATAGACACAAACTGTGATAAGGGAGACCATCTGAGGGGACACAGATGGCCTCCTGGACCCACAGGTATATATCAATATTTAAATATACCTATAATATTTATAAATATAACATTTTTAAAAAATAAATAAATAAAATAAAAAAATTTATATATATATATATAATATATATATAAAATACTAACTATATATGTCGTACCTAGTAGCCAGAACGCACTTCTCAGCCTACTATGCAAGGCCCTTTTTGCCTAATAAGCCAAGTTTTCCTGAATTAATATATTTTCTCTAATTTGTTTCTTATGAAATGATAAAACTGTTCATTTCATTATGTATGAGTTAAGTTCTTTTCATTTGAGTTAAAACTAATGTAGATATATAACCGAACCTAACCAAACCTAAAATGGTTAACATAAATTGATTGGAATATGAATGTGGACGCTTAGTTAGTGTTACTGTAATTTATATGGTTAACGTTTGAATGACATAGTTTCCCCTCATTGTCATATTTTTGTGTTACTATTTCGCTGTTCATTCTCACTCTCTCTGAATCCGTGGACTAATTGTGCTCACGAGTGTTTGTTTAAGGTACGGTAACCATAGGCTTTTCACACAATAATTTGCAACAATTTGCGAAGACACATTTCTTAAATTATCTAAGTTTCTAATAAATATTCTTTTTCCTAACATACAAGTCAATCACACAGTACCTAACTTCAGTCAGAAACACTTTTCTTACTATATCTCGCAACGTCTTTTGCTTATATATCCTATCTTAAAAAATAACAATTTTAATTCATAACTGGAACCCCCCTCCCCTCCAGAGCTTTCAAGGCCACCAAACGTCATTCCTTTCCCTTAACCTCTCCCAAATTATCTTTTGCACCAATACACAAACTAGGGGGCTTTATTGCTGAGTGGACGTCGCTCCCGACTCGTAATCCTAGCTCATTCGATCCCCCGGTGATGGCACAAACGGAAATCAGCAGAGTTTCTATCATTCTGATGCCCTCTGTTACTTAGCAGTAAATATGTAAATGGGCGTTAGACAGCTGTTGCGGGCTGCTTCCTGGGTGTGTGTGTGTGTGGAATTTTTTTTTATTAGTTAATAATTGATTGATTGATTGGCAGTTGAGAGGCGGGCCGAAAGAGCAGAGCTCAACCCTCGCAAGTACAACTAGGTGAACACAACTAGATAAATACTAACAAACCACGATCTTGTACAATCCACTACACACACAACCCGACCTCCCCCCAACTCCCTAAATCACTCTACCTAAGTCATTAAAAAATTAAAACAAATCAATTAATACACCAAAAATACTAACTATAAATAAAGGAACAAAATTTGAGACATACAGCGACTCCAGCGTGGTCTAGTCGGAAGAGAACGTGTTCTCATCTGGATAGATTGCGATCGAGCCTGTCGGAACGGGTGTGTAACTGCAGGGCACAAATATTTGTGTGTCCCCTCCTATAGCTGCCTCTGTTTCGACAGGTTTCCTGGATAGCTGGAATTGACCTGGCCCTTGGAAAGTGAGGAAGGGGGTGAAATCCGTTGGGCCCACGGATGGATACCTTGGATCCATGGACTTAGGGCAGGTCTAATCACCTGGGATTCGAACCCACGGTGGGAATAAGGGAGGAGATATGGGGAGGGGGAGGGGAAGGATGTTTCCTGGAACCAAACCTCACATAAACCCGGACACTCACACACACACCCTCACCCGAACACTCACAGGGGCACTCACACTCACACACACCCATAGACTGTGATAAGGGAGACCATCTGAAGGGACACAGATGGCCTCGTGGACCCACAGGCATAATCGGACACACACGCAACCGGACTCTCACACACTCACACGGACACTCACAGGGATAAGCACACACACAGACAGACATCCATAGACACAAACTGTGATAAGGGAGACCATCTGAGGGGACACAGATGGCCTCCTGGACCCACAGGTATATATCAATATTTAAATATACATATATATTTATAAATATAACATTTTTAAAAAATAAAATAAATAAAAAAAAATATTATATATATATATATATATATATATATATATATATATATATATATATATATATATATATATATATAAAATACTAACTATATATGTCGTACCTAGTAGCCAGAACGCACTTCTCAGCCTACTATGCAAGGCCCTTTTTGCCTAATAAGCCAAGTTTTCCTGAATTAATATATTTTCTCTAATTTGTTTCTTATGAAATGATAAAACTGTTCATTTCATTATGTATGAGTTAAGTTCTTTTCATTTGAGTTAAAACTAATGTAGATATATAACCGAACCTAACCAACCCTAAAATGGTTAACATAAATTGATTGGAATATGAATGTGGACGCTTAGTTAGTGTTACTGTAATTTATATGGTTAACGTTTGAATGACATAGTTTCCCCTCATTGTCATATTTTGTGTTACTATTTCGCTGTTCATTCTCACTCTCTCTGAATCCCGTGGACTAATTGTGCTCACGAGTGTTTGTTTAAGGTACGGTAACCATAGGCTTTTCACACAATAATTTGCAACATTTGCGAAGACACATTTCTTAAAATTATCTAAGTTTCTAATAAATATTCTTTTTCCTAACATACAAGTCAATCACACAGTACCTAACTTCAGTCAGAAACACTTTTCTTACTATATCTCGCAACGTCTTTTGCTTATATATCCTATCTTAAAAAATAACAATTTTAATTCATAACTGGCAACCCCCCTCCCCTCCAGAGCTTTCAAGGCCACCAAACGTCATTCCTTTCCCTTAACCTCTCCCAAATTATCTTTTGCACCAATACACAAACTAGGGGGCTTTATTGCTGAGTGGACGTCGCTCCCGACTCGTAATCCTAGCTCATTCGATCCCCCGGTGATGGCACAAACGGAAATCAGCAGAGTTTCTATCATTCTGATGCCCTCTGTTACTTAGCAGTAAATATGTAAATGGGCGTTAGACAGCTGTTGCGGGCTGCTTCCTGGGTGTGTGTGTGTGTGGAATTTTTTTTTATTAGTTAATAATTGATTGATTGATTGGCAGTTGAGAGGCGGGCCGAAAGAGCAGAGCTCAACCCTCGCAAGTACAACTAGGTG
The DNA here is from genome assembly GCF_040958095.1 of Procambarus clarkii. Lineage (NCBI taxonomy): Eukaryota > Metazoa > Arthropoda > Malacostraca > Decapoda > Cambaridae > Procambarus > Procambarus clarkii. The sequence continues at coordinate 3,506,307 of NC_091184.1, read as the reverse complement.
AACACAACTAGATAAATACTAACAAACCACGATCTTGTACAATCCACTACACACACAACCCGACCTCCCCCCCAACTCCCTAAATCACTCTACCTAAGTCATTAAAAAATTAAAACAAATCAATTAATACACCAAAAATACTAACTATAAATAAAGGAACAAAATTTGAGACATACAGCGACTCCAGCGTGGTCTAGTCGGAAGAGAACGTGTTCTCATCTGGATAGATTGCGAGCGAGCCTGTCGGAACGGGTGTGTAACTGCAGGGCACAAATATTTGTGTGTCCCCTCCTATAGCTGCCTCTGTTTCGACAGGTTTCCTGGATAGCTGGAATTGACCTGGCCCTTGGAAAGTGAGGAAGGGGGTGAAATCCGTTGGGCCCACGGATGGATACCTTGGATCCATGGACTTAGGGCAGGTCTAATCACCTGGGATTCGAACCCACGGTGGGAATAAGGGAGGAGATATGGGGAGGGGGAGGGGAAGGATGTTTCCTGGAACCAAACCTCACATAAACCCGGACACTCACACACACACCCTCACCCGAACACTCACAGGGGCACTCACACTCACACACACCCATAGACTGTGATAAGGGAGACCATCTGAAGGGACACAGATGGCCTCGTGGACCCACAGGCATAATCGGACACACACGCAACCGGACTCTCACACACTCACACGGACACTCACAGGGATAAGCACACACACAGACAGACATCCATAGACACAAACTGTGATAAGGGAGACCATCTGAGGGGACACAGATGGCCTCCTGGACCCACAGGTATATATCAATATTTAAATATACATATATATTTATAAATATAACATTTTTAAAAAATAAATAAATAAAATAAAAATATTATATATATATATATATATATATATATATATAAAATACTAACTATATATGTCGTACCTAGTAGCCAGAACGCACTTCTCAGCCTACTATGCAAGGCCCTTTTTGCCTAATAAGCCAAGTTTTCCTGAATTAATATATTTTCTCTAATTTGTTTCTTATGAAATGATAAAACTGTTCATTTCATTATGTATGAGTTAAGTTCTTTTCATTTGAGTTAAAACTAATGTAGATATATAACCGAACCTAACCAAACCTAAAATGGTTAACATAAATTGATTGGAATATGAATGTGGACGCTTAGTTAGTGTTACTGTAATTTATATGGTTAACGTTTGAATGACATAGTTTCCCCTCATTGTCATATTTTGTGTTACTATTTCGCTGTTCATTCTCACTCTCTCTGAATCCCGTGGACTAATTGTGCTCACGAGTGTTTGTTTAAGGTACGGTAACCATAGGCTTTTCACACAATAATTTGCAACAATTTGCGAAGACACATTTCTTAAAATTATCTAAGTTTCTAATAAATATTCTTTTTCCTAACATACAAGTCAATCACACAGTACCTAACTTCAGTCAGAAACACTTTTCTTACTATATCTCGCATCGTCTTTTGCTTATATATCCTATCTTAAAAAATAACAATTTTAATTCATAACTGGCAACCCCCCTCCCCTCCAGAGCTTTCAAGGCCACCAAACGTCATTCCTTTCCCTTAACCTCTCCCAAATTATCTTTTGCACCAATACACAAACTAGGGGGCTTTATTGCTGAGTGGACGTCGCTCCCGACTCGTAATCCTAGCTCATTCGATCCCCCGGTGATGGCACAAACGGAAATCAGCAGAGTTTCTATCATTCTGATGCCCTCTGTTACTTAGCAGTAAATATGTAAATGGGCGTTAGACAGCTGTTGCGGGCTGCTTCCTGGGTGTGTGTGTGTGTGGAATTTTTTTTTATTAGTTAATAATTGATTGATTGATTGGCAGTTGAGAGGCGGGCCGAAAGAGCAGAGCTCAACCCTCGCAAGTACAACTAGGTGAACACAACTAGATAAATACTAACAAACCACGATCTTGTACAATCCACTACACACACAACCCGACCTCCCCCCAACTCCCTAAATCACTCTACCTAAGTCATTAAAAAATTAAAACAAATCAATTAATACACCAAAAATACTAACTATAAATAAAGGAACAAAATTTGAGACATACAGCGACTCCAGCGTGGTCTAGTCGGAAGAGAACGTGTTCTCATCTGGATAGATTGCGATCGAGCCTGTCGGAACGTGTGTGTAACTGCAGGGCACAAATATTTGTGTGTCCCCTCCTGTAGCTGCCTCTGTTTCGACAGGTTTCCTGGATAGGTGGAATTGACCTGGCCCTTGGAAAGTGAGGAAGGGGGTTAAATCCGTTGGGCCCACGGATGGATACCTTGGATCCATGGACTTAGGGCAGGTCTAATCACCTGGGATTCGAACCCACGGTGGGAATAAGGGAGGAGATATGGGGAGGGGGAGGGGAAGGATGTTTCCTGGAACCAAACCTTACATAAACCCGGACACTCACACACACACCCTCACCCGAACACTCACAGGGGCACTCACACTCACACACACCCATCGACTGTGATAAGGGAGACCATCTGAAGGGACACAGATGGCCTCGTGGACCCACAGGCATAACCGGACACACACGCAACCGGACTCTCACACACTCACAGGGATAAGCACACACACAGACAGACATCCATAGACACAAACTGTGATAAGGGAGACCATCTGAGGGGACACAGATGGCCTCCTGGACCCACAGGTATATATCAATATTTAAATATACATATATATTTATAAATATAACATTTTTAAAAAATAAATAAATAAAATAAAAATATTATATATATATATATATATATATATATATATATATATATAAATATATATATATATATATATATATATATATATATATATATATATATATATATATATATATATATATATATATATATATAATACTAACTATATATGTCGTACCTAGTAGCCAGAACGCACTTCTCAGCCTACTATGCAAGGCCCTTTTTGCCTAATAAGACAAGTTTTCCTGAATTAATATATTTTCTCTAATTTTTTTTCTTATGAAATGATAAAACTGTTCATTTCATTATGTATGAGTTAAGTTCTTTTCATTTGAGTTAAAACTAACGTAGATATATAACCGAACCTAACCAACCCTAAAATGATTAACATAAATTGATTGGAATATGTATGTGGACGCTTAGTTAGTGTTATTGTAATTTATATGGTTAACGTTTGAATGACATAGTTTCCCCTCATTGTCATATTTTGTGTTACTATTTCGCTGTTCATTCTCACTCTCTCTGAATCCCGTGGACTAATTGTGCTCACGAGTGTTTGTTTAAGGTACGGTAACCATAGGCTTTTCACACAATAATTTGCAACTATTTGCGAAGACACATTTCTTAAAATTATCTAAGTTTCTAATAAATATTCTTTTTCCTAACATACAAGTCAATCACACAGTACCTAACTTCAGTCAGAAACACTTTTCTTACTATATCTCGCAACGTCTTTTGCTTATATATCCTATCTTAAAAAATTACAATTTTAATTCATAACTGGCAACCCCCCTCCCCTCCAGAGCTTTCCAGGGCACCAAACGTCATTCCTTTCCCTTAACCTCTCCCAAATATTCTTTTGCACCAATACACAAACTAGGGGGCTTTATTGCTGAGTGGACGTCGCTCCCGACTCGTAATCCTAGCTCATTCGATCCCCGGTGATGGCACAAACGGAAATCACCAGAGTTTCTATCATTCTGATGCCCTCTGTTACTTAGCAGTAAATATGTAAATGGGCGTTAGACAGCTGTTGCGGGCTGCATCCTGGGTGTGTGTGTGTGTGGAATTTTTTTTTATTAGTTAATAATTGATTGATTGATTGGCAGTTGAGAGGCGGGCCGAAAGAGCAGAGCTCAACCCTCGCAAGTACAACTAGGTGAACACAACTAGATAAATACTAACAAACCACGATCTTGTACAATCCACTACACACACAACCCGACCTCCCCCCCAACTCCCTAAATCACTCTACCTAAGTCATTAAAAAATTAAAACAAATCAATTAATACACCAAAAATACTAACTATAAATAAAGGAACAAAATTTGAGACATACAGCGACTCCAGCGTGGTCTAGTCGGAAGAGAACGTGTTTTCATCTGGATAGATTGCGATCGAGCCTGTCGGAACGGGTGTGTAACTGCAGGGCACAAATATTTGTGTGTCCCCTCCTATAGCTGCCTCTGTTTCGACAGGTTTCCTGGATAGCTGGAATTGACCTGGCCCTTGGAAAGTGAGGAAGGGGGTGAAATCCGTTGGGCCCACGGATGGATACCTTGGATCCATGGACTTAGGGCAGGTCTAATCACCTGGGATTCGAACCCACGGTGGGAATAAGGGAGGAGATATGGGGAGGGGGAGGGGAAGGATGTTTCCTGGAACCAAACCTCACATAAACCCGGACACTCACACACACACCCTCACCCGAACACTCATAGGGGCACTCACACTCACACACACCCATAGACTGTGATAAGGGAGACCATCTGAAGGGACACAGATGGCCTCGTGGACCCACAGGCATAATCGGACACACACGCAACCGGACTCTCACACACTCACACGGACACTCACAGGGATAAGCACACACACAGACAGACATCCATAGACACAAACTGTGATAAGGGAGACCATCTGAGGGGACACAGATGGCCTCCTGGACCCACAGGTATATATCAATATTTAAATATACATATATATTTATAAATATAACATTTTTAAAAAATAAATAAATAAAATAAAAAATATTATATATATATATATATATATATATATATATAAAATACTAACTATATATGTCGTACCTAGTAGCCAGAACGCACTTCTCAGCCTACTATGCAAGGCCCTTTTTGCCTAATAAGCCAAGTTTTCCTGAATTAATATATTTTCTCTAATTTGTTTCTTATGAAATGATAAAACTGTTCATTTCATTATGTATGAGTTAAGTTCTTTTCATTTGAGTTAAAACTAATGTAGATATATAACCGAACCTAACCAAACCTAAAATGGTTAACATAAATTGATTGGAATATGAATGTGGACGCTTAGTTAGTGTTACTGTAATTTATATGGTTAACGTTTGAATGACATAGTTTCCCCTCATTGTCATATTTTGTGTTACTATTTCGCTGTTCATTCTCACTCTCTCTGAATCCCGTGGACTAATTGTGCTCACGAGTGTTTGTTTAAGGTACGGTAACCATAGGCTTTTCACACAATAATTTGCAACAATTTGCGAAGACACATTTCTTAAAATTATCTAAGTTTCTAATAAATATTCTTTTTCCTAACATACAAGTCAATCACACAGTACCTAACTTCAGTCAGAAACACTTTTCTTACTATATCTCGCATCGTCTTTTGCTTATATATCCTATCTTAAAAAATAACAATTTTAATTCATAACTGGCAACCCCCCTCCCCTCCAGAGCTTTCAAGGCCACCAAACGTCATTCCTTTCCCTTAACCTCTCCCAAATTATCTTTTGCACCAATACACAAACTAGGGGGCTTTATTGCTGAGTGGACGTCGCTCCCGACTCGTAATCCTAGCTCATTCGATCCCCCGGTGATGGCACAAACGGAAATCAGCAGAGTTTCTATCATTCTGATGCCCTCTGTTACTTAGCAGTAAATATGTAAATGGGCGTTAGACAGCTGTTGCGGGCTGCTTCCTGGGTGTGTGTGTGTGTGGAATTTTTTTTTATTAGTTAATAATTGATTGATTGATTGGCAGTTGAGAGGCGGGCCGAAAGAGCAGAGCTCAACCCTCGCAAGTACAACTAGGTGAACACAACTAGATAAATACTAACAAACCACGATCTTGTACAATCCACTACACACACAACCCGACCTCCCCCCAACTCCCTTAATCACTCTACCTAAGTCATTAAAAAATTAAAACAAATCAATTAATACACCAAAAATACTAACTATAAATAAAGGAACAAAATTTGAGACATACAGCGACTCCAGCGTGGTCTAGTCGGAAGAGAACGTGTTCTCATCTGGATAGATTGCGATCGAGCCTGTCGGAACGTGTGTGTAACTGCAGGGCACAAATATTTGTGTGTCCCCTCCTGTAGCTGCCTCTGTTTCGACAGGTTTCCTGGATAGGTGGAATTGACCTGGCCCTTGGAAAGTGAGGAAGGGGGTTAAATCCGTTGGGCCCACGGATGGATACCTTGGATCCATGGACTTAGGGCAGGTCTAATCACCTGGGATTCGAACCCACGGTGGGAATAAGGGAGGAGATATGGGGAGGGGGAGGGGAAGGATGTTTCCTGGAACCAAACCTTACATAAACCCGGACACTCACACACACACCCTCACCCGAACACTCACAGGGGCACTCACACTCACACACACCCATCGACTGTGATAAGGGAGACCATCTGAAGGGACACAGATGGCCTCGTGGACCCACAGGCATAACCGGACACACACGCAACCGGACTCTCACACACTCACAGGGATAAGCACACACACAGACAGACATCCATAGACACAAACTGTGATAAGGGAGACCATCTGAGGGGACACAGATGGCCTCCTGGACCCACAGGTATATATCAATATTTAAATATACATATATATTTATAAATATAACATTTTTAAAAAATAAATAAATAAAATAAAAAATATTATATATATATATATATATATATATATATATATATATATAATATATATATATATATATATATATATATATATATATATATATATATATATATATATATATATATATATATATATATATATATATAATACTAACTATATATGTCGTACCTAGTAGCCAGAACGCACTTCTCAGCCTACTATGCAAGGCCCTTTTTGCCTAATAAGACAAGTTTTCCTGAATTAATATATTTTCTCTAATTTTTTTTCTTATGAAATGATAAAACTGTTCATTTCATTATGTATGAGTTAAGTTCTTTTCATTTGAGTTAAAACTAACGTAGATATATAACCGAACCTAACCAACCCTAAAATGATTAACATAAATTGATTGGAATATGTATGTGGACGCTTAGTTAGTGTTATTGTAATTTATATGGTTAACGTTTGAATGACATAGTTTCCCCTCATTGTCATATTTTGTGTTACTATTTCGCTGTTCATTCTCACTCTCTCTGAATCCCGTGGACTAATTGTGCTCACGAGTGTTTGTTTAAGGTACGGTAACCATAGGCTTTTCACACAATAATTTGCAACTATTTGCGAAGACACATTTCTTAAAATTATCTAAGTTTCTAATAAATATTCTTTTTCCTAACATACAAGTCAATCACACAGTACCTAACTTCAGTCAGAAACACTTTTCTTACTATATCTCGCAACGTCTTTTGCTTATATATCCTATCTTAAAAAATTACAATTTTAATTCATAACTGGCAACCCCCCTCCCCTCCAGAGCTTTCCAGGGCACCAAACGTCATTCCTTTCCCTTAACCTCTCCCAAATATTCTTTTGCACCAATACACAAACTAGGGGGCTTTATTGCTGAGTGGACGTCGCTCCCGACTCGTAATCCTAGCTCATTCGATCCCCCGGTGATGGCACAAACGGAAATCACCAGAGTTTCTATCATTCTGATGCCCTCTGTTACTTAGCAGTAAATATGTAAATGGGCGTTAGACAGCTGTTGCGGGCTGCATCCTGGGTGTGTGTGTGTGTGGAATTTTTTTTTATTAGTTAATAATTGATTGATTGATTGGCAGTTGAGAGGCGGGCCGAAAGAGCAGAGCTCAACCCTCGCAAGTACAACTAGGTGAACACAACTAGATAAATACTAACAAACCACGATCTTGTACAATCCACTACACACACAACCCGACCTCCCCCCCAACTCCCTAAATCACTCTACCTAAGTCATTAAAAAATTAAAACAAATCAATTAATACACCAAAAATACTAACTATAAATAAAGGAACAAAATTTGAGACATACAGCGACTCCAGCGTGGTCTAGTCGGAAGAGAACGTGTTTTCATCTGGATAGATTGCGATCGAGCCTGTCGGAACGGGTGTGTAACTGCAGGGCACAAATATTTGTGTGTCCCCTCCTATAGCTGCCTCTGTTTCGACAGGTTTCCTGGATAGCTGGAATTGACCTGGCCCTTGGAAAGTGAGGAAGGGGGTGAAATCCGTTGGGCCCACGGATGGATACCTTGGATCCATGGACTTAGGGCAGGTCTAATCACCTGGGATTCGAACCCACGGTGGGAATAAGGGAGGAGATATGGGGAGGGGGAGGGGAAGGATGTTTCCTGGAACCAAACCTCACATAAACCCGGACACTCACACACACACCCTCACCCGAACACTCATAGGGGCACTCACACTCACACACACCCATAGACTGTGATAAGGGAGACCATCTGAAGGGACACAGATGGCCTCGTGGACCCACAGGCATAATCGGACACACACGCAACCGGACTCTCACACACTCACACGGACACTCACAGGGATAAGCACACACACAGACAGACATCCATAGACACAAACTGTGATAAGGGAGACCATCTGAGGGGACACAGATGGCCTCCTGGACCCACAGGTATATATCAATATTTAAATATACATATATATTTATAAATATAACATTTTTAAAAAATAAATAAATAAAATAAAAAATATTATATATATATATATATATATATATAAAATACTAACTATATATGTCGTACCTAGTAGCCAGAACGCACTTCTCAGCCTACTATGCAAGGCCCTTTTTGCCTAATAAGCCAAGTTTTCCTGAATTAATATATTTTCTCTAATTTGTTTCTTATGAAATGATAAAACTGTTCATTTCATTATGTATGAGTTAAGTTCTTTTCATTTGAGTTAAAACTAATGTAGATATATAACCGAACCTAACCAAACCTAAAATGGTTAACATAAATTGATTGGAATATGAATGTGGACGCTTAGTTAGTGTTACTGTAATTTATATGGTTAACGTTTGAATGACATAGTTTCCCCTCATTGTCATATTTTGTGTTACTATTTCGCTGTTCATTCTCACTCTCTCTGAATCCCGTGGACTAATTGTGCTCACGAGTGTTTGTTTAAGGTACGGTAACCATAGGCTTTTCACACAATAATTTGCAACAATTTGCGAAGACACATTTCTTAAAATTATCTAAGTTTCTAATAAATATTCTTTTTCCTAACATACAAGTCAATCACACAGTACCTAACTTCAGTCAGAAACACTTTTCTTACTATATCTCGCATCGTCTTTTGCTTATATATCCTATCTTAAAAAATAACAATTTTAATTCATAACTGGCAACCCCCCTCCCCTCCAGAGCTTTCAAGGCCACCAAACGTCATTCCTTTCCCTTAACCTCTCCCAAATTATCTTTTGCACCAATACACAAACTAGGGGGCTTTATTGCTGAGTGGACGTCGCTCCCGACTCGTAATCCTAGCTCATTCGATCCCCCGGTGATGGCACAAACGGAAATCAGCAGAGTTTCTATCATTCTGATGCCCTCTGTTACTTAGCAGTAAATATGTAAATGGGCGTTAGACAGCTGTTGCGGGCTGCTTCCTGGGTGTGTGTGTGTGTGGAATTTTTTTTTATTAGTTAATAATTGATTGATTGATTGGCAGTTGAGAGGCGGGCCGAAAGAGCAGAGCTCAACCCTCGCAAGTACAACTAGGTGAACACAACTAGATAAATACTAACAAACCACGATCTTGTACAATCCACTACACACACAACCCGACCTCCCCCCAACTCCCTAAATCACTCTACCTAAGTCATTAAAAAATTAAAACAAATCAATTAATACACCAAAAATACTAACTATAAATAAAGGAACAAAATTTGAGACATACAGCGACTCCAGCGTGGTCTAGTCGGAAGAGAACGTGTTCTCATCTGGATAGATTGCGATCGAGCCTGTCGGAACGTGTGTGTAACTGCAGGGCACAAATATTTGTGTGTCCCCTCCTGTAGCTGCCTCTGTTTCGACAGGTTTCCTGGATAGGTGGAATTGACCTGGCCCTTGGAAAGTGAGGAAGGGGGTTAAATCCGTTGGGCCCACGGATGGATACCTTGGATCCATGGACTTAGGGCAGGTCTAATCACCTGGGATTCGAACCCACGGTGGGAATAAGGGAGGAGATATGGGGAGGGGGAGGGGAAGGATGTTTCCTGGAACCAAACCTCACATAAACCCGGACACTCACACACACACCCTCACCCGAACACTCACAGGGGCACTCACACTCACACACACCCATCGACTGTGATAAGGGAGACCATCTGAAGGGACACAGATGGCCTCGTGGACCCACAGGCATAACCGGACACACACGCAACCGGACTCTCACACACTCACAGGGATAAGCACACACACAGACAGACATCCATAGACACAAACTGTGATAAGGGAGACCATCTGAGGGGACACAGATGGCCTCCTGGACCCACAGGTATATATCAATATTTAAATATACATATATATTTATAAATATAACATTTTTAAAAAATAAATAAATAAAATAAAAAATATTATATATATATATATATATATATATAAATATATATATATATATATATATATATATATATATATATATATATATATATATATATATATATATATATATATATATATATATATATATATATAATACTAACTATATATGTCGTACCTAGTAGCCAGAACGCACTTCTCAGCCTACTATGCAAGGCCCTTTTTGCCTAATAAGACAAGTTTTCCTGAATTAATATATTTTCTCTAATTTTTTTTCTTATGAAATGATAAAACTGTTCATTTCATTATGTATGAGTTAAGTTCTTTTCATTTGAGTTAAAACTAACGTAGATATATAACCGAACCTAACCAACCCTAAAATGATTAACATAAATTGATTGGAATATGTATGTGGACGCTTAGTTAGTGTTATTGTAATTTATATGGTTAACGTTTGAATGACATAGTTTCCCCTCATTGTCATATTTTGTGTTACTATTTCGCTGTTCATTCTCACTCTCTCTGAATCCCGTGGACTAATTGTGCTCACGAGTGTTTGTTTAAGGTACGGTAACCATAGGCTTTTCACACAATAATTTGCAACTATTTGCGAAGACACATTTCTTAAAATTATCTAAGTTTCTAATAAATATTCTTTTTCCTAACATACAAGTCAATCACACAGTACCTAACTTCAGTCAGAAACACTTTTCTTACTATATCTCGCAACGTCTTTTGCTTATATGTCCTATCTTAAAAAATAACAATTTTAATTCATAACTGGCAACCCCCCTCCCCTCCAGAGCTTTCCAGGGCACCAAACGTCATTCCTTTCCCTTAACCTCTCCCAAATATTCTTTTGCACCAATACACAAACTAGGGGGCTTTATTGCTGAGTGGACGTCGCTCCCGACTCGTAATCCTAGCTCATTCGATCCCCCGGTGATGGCACAAACGGAAATCACCAGAGTTTCTATCATTCTGATGCCCTCTGTTACTTAGCAGTAAATATGTAAATGGGCGTTAGACAGCTGTTGCGGGCTGCATCCTGGGTGTGTGTGTGTGTGGAATTTTTTTTTATTAGTTAATAATTGATTGATTGATTGGCAGTTGAGAGGCGGGCCGAAAGAGCAGAGCTCAACCCTCGCAAGTACAACTAGGTGAACACAACTAGATAAATACTAACAAACCACGATCTTGTACAATCCACTACACACACAACCCGACCTCCCCCCCAACTCCCTAAATCACTCTACCTAAGTCATTAAAAAATTAAAACAAATCAATTAATACACCAAAAATACTAACTATAAATAAAGGAACAAAATTTGAGACATACAGCGACTCCAGCGTGGTCTAGTCGGAAGAGAACGTGTTTTCATCTGGATAGATTGCGATCGAGCCTGTCGGAACGGGTGTGTAACTGCAGGGCACAAATATTTGTGTGTCCCCTCCTATAGCTGCCTCTGTTTCGACAGGTTTCCTGGATAGCTGGAATTGACCTGGCCCTTGGAAAGTGAGGAAGGGGGTGAAATCCGTTGGGCCCACGGATGGATACCTTGGATCCATGGACTTAGGGCAGGTCTAATCACCTGGGATTCGAACCCACGGTGGGAATAAGGGAGGAGATATGGGGAGGGGGAGGGGAAGGATGTTTCCTGGAACCAAACCTCACATAAACCCGGACACTCACACACACACCCTCACCCGAACACTCATAGGGGCACTCACACTCACACACACCCATAGACTGTGATAAGGGAGACCATCTGAAGGGACACAGATGGCCTCGTGGACCCACAGGAATAATCGGACACACACGCAACCGGACTCTCACACACTCACACGGACACTCACAGGGATAAGCACACACACAGACAGACATCCATAGACACAAACTGTGATAAGGGAGACCATCTGAGGGGACACAGATGGCCTCCTGGACCCACAGGTATATATCAATATTTAAATATACATATATATTTATAAATATAACATTTTTAAAAAATAAATAAATAAAATAAAAAATATTATATATATATATATATATATATATATATATATATATATATATATATATATATATATATATATATATATATATATATATATATATATAAAATACTAACTATATATGTCGTACCTAGTAGCCAGAACGCACTTCTCAGCCTACTATGCAAGGCCCTTTTTGCCTAATAAGCCAAGTTTTCCTGAATTAATATATTTTCTCTAATTTTTTTCTTATGAAATGATAAAACTGTTCATTTCATTATGTATGAGTTAAGTTCTTTTCATTTGAGTTAAAACTAATGTAGATATATAACCGAACCTAACCAACCCTAAAATGGTTAACATAAATTGATTGGAATATGAATGTGGACGCTTAGTTAGTGTTACTGTAATTTATATGGTTAACGTTTGAATGACATAGTTTCCCCTCATTGTCATATTTTGTGTTACTATTTCGCTGTTCATTCTCACTCTCTCTGAATCCCGTGGACTAATTGTGCTCACGAGTGTTTGTTTAAGGTACGGTAACCATAGGCTTTTCACACAATAATTTGCAACAATTTGCGAAGACACATTTCTTAAAATTATCTAAGTTTCTAATAAATATTCTTTTTCCTAACATACAAGTCAATCACACAGTACCTAACTTCAGTCAGAAACACTTTTCTTACTATATCTCGCAACGTCTTTTGCTTATATATCCTATCTTAAAAAATAACAATTTTAATTCATAACTGGCAACCCCCCTCCCCTCCAGAGCTTTCCAAGCCACCAAACGTCATTCCTTTCCCTTAACCTCTCCCAAATATTCTTTTGCACCAATACACAAACTAGGGGGCTTTATTGCTGAGTGGACGTCGCTCCCGACTCGTAATCCTAGCTCATTCGATCCCCCGGTGATGGCACAAACGGAAATCACCAGAGTTTCTATCATTCTGATGCCCTCTGTTACTTAGCAGTAAATATGTAAATGGGCGTTAGACAGCTGTTGCGGGCTGCATCCTGGGTGTGTGTGTGTGTGGAATTTTTTTTTATTAGTTAATAATTGATTGATTGATTGGCAGTTGAGAGGCGGGCCGAAAGAGCAGAGCTCAACCCTCGCAAGTACAACTAGGTGAACACAACTAGATAAATACTAACAAACCACGATCTTGTACAATCCACTACACACACAACCCGACCTCCCCCCCAACTCCCTAAATCACTCTACCTAAGTCATTAAAAAATTAAAACAAATCAATTAATACACCAAAAATACTAACTATAAATAAAGGAACAAAATTTGAGACATACAGCGACTCCAGCGTGGTCTAGTCGGAAGAGAACGTGTTTTCATCTGGATAGATTGCGATCGAGCCTGTCGGAACGGGTGTGTAACTGCAGGGCACAAATATTTGTGTGTCCCCTCCTATAGCTGCCTCTGTTTCGACAGGTTTCCTGGATAGCTGGAATTGACCTGGCCCTTGGAAAGTGAGGAAGGGGGTGAAATCCGTTGGGCCCACGGATGGATACCTTGGATCCATGGACTTAGGGCAGGTCTAATCACCTGGGATTCGAACCCACGGTGGGAATAAGGGAGGAGATATGGGGAGGGGGAGGGGAAGGATGTTTCCTGGAACCAAACCTCACATAAACCCGGACACTCACACACACACCCTCACCCGAACACTCATAGGGGCACTCACACTCACACACACCCATAGACTGTGATAAGGGAGACCATCTGAAGGGACACAGATGGCCTCGTGGACCCACAGGCATAATCGGACACACACGCAACCGGACTCTCACACACTCACACGGACACTCACAGGGATAAGCACACACACAGACAGACATCCATAGACACAAACTGTGATAAGGGAGACCATCTGAGGGGACACAGATGGCCTCCTGGACCCACAGGTATATATCAATATTTAAATATACATATATATTTATAAATATAACATTTTTAAAAAATAAATAAATAAAATAAAAAATATTATATATATATATATATATATATATATAAAATACTAACTATATATGTCGTACCTAGTAGCCAGAACGCACTTCTCAGCCTACTATGCAAGGCCCTTTTTGCCTAATAAGCCAAGTTTTCCTGAATTAATATATTTTCTCTAATTTTTTTCTTATGAAATGATAAAACTGTTCATTTCATTATGTATGAGTTAAGTTCTTTTCATTTGAGTTAAAACTAATGTAGATATATAACCGAACCTAACCAACCCTAAAATGGTTAACATAAATTGATTGGAATATGAATGTGGACGCTTAGTTAGTGTTACTGTAATTTATATGGTTAACGTTTGAATGACATAGTTTCCCCTCATTGTCATATTTTGTGTTACTATTTCGCTGTTCATTCTCACTCTCTCTGAATCCCGTGGACTAATTGTGCTCACGAGTGTTTGTTTAAGGTACGGTAACCATAGGCTTTTCACACAATAATTTGCAACAATTTGCGAAGACACATTTCTTAAAATTATCTAAGTTTCTAATAAATATTCTTTTTCCTAACATACAAGTCAATCACACAGTACCTAACTTCAGTCAGAAACACTTTTCTTACTATATCTCGCAACGTCTTTTGCTTATATATCCTATCTTAAAAAATAACAATTTTAATTCATAACTGGCAACCCCCCTCCCCTCCAGAGCTTTCCAGGCCACCAAACGTCATTCCTTTCCCTTAACCTCTCCCAAATATTCTTTTGCACCAATACACAAACTAGGGGGCTTTATTGCTGAGTGGACGTCGCTCCCGACTCGTAATCCTAGCTCATTCGATCCCCCGGTGATGGCACAAACGGAAATCACCAGAGTTTCTATCATTCTGATGCCCTCTGTTACTTAGCAGTAAATATGTAAATGGGCGTTAGACAGCTGTTGCGGGCTGCATCCTGGGTGTGTGTGTGTGTGGAATTTTTTTTTATTAGTTAATAATTGATTGATTGATTGGCAGTTGAGAGGCGGGCCGAAAGAGCAGAGCTCAACCCTCGCAAGTACAACTAGGTGAACACAACTAGATAAATACTAACAAACCACGATCTTGTACAATCCACTACACACACAACCCGACCTCCCCCCCAACTCCCTAAATCACTCTACCTAAGTCATTAAAAAATTAAAACAAATCAATTAATACACCAAAAATACTAACTATAAATAAAGGAACAAAATTTGAGACATACAGCGACTCCAGCGTGGTCTAGTCGGAAGAGAACGTGTTTTCATCTGGATAGATTGCGATCGAGCCTGTCGGAACGGGTGTGTAACTGCAGGGCACAAATATTTGTGTGTCCCCTCCTATAGCTGCCTCTGTTTCGACAGGTTTCCTGGATAGCTGGAATTGACCTGGCCCTTGGAAAGTGAGGAAGGGGGTGAAATCCGTTGGGCCCACGGATGGATACCTTGGATCCATGGACTTAGGGCAGGTCTAATCACCTGGGATTCGAACCCACGGTGGGAATAAGGGAGGAGATATGGGGAGGGGGAGGGGAAGGATGTTTCCTGGAACCAAACCTCACATAAACCCGGACACTCACACACACACCCTCACCCGAACACTCATAGGGGCACTCACACTCACACACACCCATAGACTGTGATAAGGGAGACCATCTGAAGGGACACAGATGGCCTCGTGGACCCACAGGCATAATCGGACACACACGCAACCGGACTCTCACACACTCACACGGACACTCACAGGGATAAGCACACACACAGACAGACATCCATAGACACAAACTGTGATAAGGGAGACCATCTGAGGGGACACAGATGGCCTCCTGGACCCACAGGTATATATCAATATTTAAATATACATATATATTTATAAATATAACATTTTTAAAAAATAAATAAATAAAATAAAAAATATTATATATATATATATATATATATATATATATATATATATATATATATATATATATATATATATATATATATAAAATACTAACTATATATGTCGTACCTAGTAGCCAGAACGCACTTCTCAGCCTACTATGCAAGGCCCTTTTTGCCTAATAAGCCAAGTTTTCCTGAATTAATATATTTTCTCTAATTTTTTTCTTATGAAATGATAAAACTGTTCATTTCATTATGTATGAGTTAAGTTCTTTTCATTTGAGTTAAAACTAATGTAGATATATAACCGAACCTAACCAACCCTAAAATGGTTAACATAAATTGATTGGAATATGAATGTGGACGCTTAGTTAGTGTTACTGTAATTTATATGGTTAACGTTTGAATGACATAGTTTCCCCTCATTGTCATATTTTGTGTTACTATTTCGCTGTTCATTCTCACTCTCTCTGAATCCCGTGGACTAATTGTGCTCACGAGTGTTTGTTTAAGGTACGGTAACCATAGGCTTTTCACACAATAATTTGCAACAATTTGCGAAGACACATTTCTTAAAATTATCTAAGTTTCTAATAAATATTCTTTTTCCTAACATACAAGTCAATCACACAGTACCTAACTTCAGTCAGAAACACTTTTCTTACTATATCTCGCAACGTCTTTTGCTTATATATCCTATCTTAAAAAATAACAATTTTAATTCATAACTGGCAACCCCCCTCCCCTCCAGAGCTTTCAAGGCCACCAAACGTCATTCCTTTCCCTTAACCTCTCCCAAATTATCTTTTGCACCAATACACAAACTAGGGGGCTTTATTGCTGAGTGGACGTCGCTCCCGACTCGTAATCCTAGCTCATTCGATCCCCCGGTGATGGCACAAACGGAAATCAGCAGAGTTTCTATCATTCTGATGCCCTCTGTTACTTAGCAGTAAATATGTAAATGGGCGTTAGACAGCTGTTGCGGGCTGCTTCCTGGGTGTGTGTGTGTGTGGAATTTTTTTTTATTAGTTAATAATTGATTGATTGATTGGCAGTTGAGAGGCGGGCCGAAAGAGCAGAGCTCAACCCTCGCAAGTACAACTAGGTGAACACAACTAGATAAATACTAACAAACCACGATCTTGTACAATCCACTACACACACAACCCGACCTCCCCCCCAACTCCCTAAATCACTCTACCTAAGTCATTAAAAAATTAAAACAAATCAATTAATACACCAAAAATACTAACTCTAAATAAAGGAACAAAATTTGAGACATACAGCGACTCCAGCGTGGTCTAGTCGGAAGAGAACGTGTTCTCATCTGGATAGATTGCGATCGAGCCTGTCGGAACGGGTGTGTAACTGCAGGGCACAAATATTTGTGTGTCCCCTCCTGTAGCTGCCTCTGTTTCGACAGGTTTCCTGGATAGGTGGAATTGACCTGGCCCTTGGAAAGTGAGGAAGGGGGTGAAATCCGTTGGGCCCACGGATGGATACCTTGGATCCATGGACTTAGGGCAGGTCTAATCACCTGGGATTCGAACCCACGGTGGGAATAAGGGAGGAGATATGGGGAGGGGGAGGGGAAGGATGTTTCCTGGAACCAAACCTCACATAAACCCGGACACTCACACACACACCCTCACCCGAACACTCACAGGGGCACTCACACTCACACACACCCATCGACTGTGATAAGGGAGACCATCTGAAGGGACACAGATGGCCTCGTGGACCCACAGGCATAACCGGACACACACGCAACCGGACTCTCACACACTCACAGGGATAAGCACACACACAGACAGACATCCATAGACACAAACTGTGATAAGGGAGACCATCTGAGGGGACACAGATGGCCTCCTGGACCCACAGGTATATATCAATATTTAAATATACATATATATTTATAAATATAACATTTTTAAAAAATAAATAAATAAAATAAAAAATATTATATATATATATATATATATATATATATATATATATATATATATATATATATATATATATATAAATATATATATATATATATATATATATATATATATATATATATATATATATATATATATATATATATATATATAATACTAACTATATATGTCGTACCTAGTAGCCAGAACGCACTTCTCAGCCTACTATGCAAGGCCCTTTTTGCCTAATAAGACAAGTTTTCCTGAATTAATATATTTTCTCTAATTTTTTTTCTTATGAAATGATAAAACTGTTCATTTCATTATGTATGAGTTAAGTTCTTTTCATTTGAGTTAAAACTAACGTAGATATATAACCGAACCTAACCAACCCTAAAATGATTAACATAAATTGATTGGAATATGTATGTGGACGCTTAGTTAGTGTTATTGTAATTTATATGGTTAACGTTTGAATGACATAGTTTCCCCTCATTGTCATATTTTGTGTTACTATTTCGCTGTTCATTCTCACTCTCTCTGAATCCCGTGGACTAATTGTGCTCACGAGTGTTTGTTTAAGGTACGGTAACCATAGGCTTTTCACACAATAATTTGCAACTATTTGCGAAGACACATTTCTTAAAATTATCTAAGTTTCTAATAAATATTCTTTTTCCTAACATACAAGTCAATCACACAGTACCTAACTTCAGTCAGAAACACTTTTCTTACTATATCTCGCAACGTCTTTTGCTTATATATCCTATCTTAAAAAATAACAATTTTAATTCATAACTGGCAACCCCCCTCCCCTCCAGAGCTTTCAAGGCCACCAAACGTCATTCCTTTCCCTTAACCTCTCCCAAATTATCTTTTGCACCAATACACAAACTAGGGGGCTTTATTGCTGAGTGGACGTCGCTCCCGACTCGTAATCCTAGCTCATTCGATCCCCCGGTGATGGCACAAACGGAAATCAGCAGAGTTTCTATCATTCTGATGCCCTCTGTTACTTAGCAGTAAATATGTAAATGGGCGTTAGACAGCTGTTGCGGGCTGCTTCCTGGGTGTGTGTGTGTGTGGAATTTTTTTTTATTAGTTAATAATTGATTGATTGATTGGCAGTTGAGAGGCGGGCCGAAAGAGCAGAGCTCAACCCTCGCAAGTACAACTAGGTGAACACAACTAGATAAATACTAACAAACCACGATCTTGTACAATCCACTACACACACAACCCGACCTCCCCCCCAACTCCCTAAATCACTCTACCTAAGTCATTAAAAAATTAAAACAAATCAATTAATACACCAAAAATACTAACTCTAAATAAAGGAACAAAATTTGAGACATACAGCGACTCCAGCGTGGTCTAGTCGGAAGAGAACGTGTTCTCATCTGGATAGATTGCGATCGAGCCTGTCGGAACGGGTGTGTAACTGCAGGGCACAAATATTTGTGTGTCCCCTCCTGTAGCTGCCTCTGTTTCGACAGGTTTCCTGGATAGGTGGAATTGACCTGGCCCTTGGAAAGTGAGGAAGGGGGTGAAATCCGTTGGGCCCACGGATGGATACCTTGGATCCATGGACTTAGGGCAGGTCTAATCACCTGGGATTCGAACCCACGGTGGGAATAAGGGAGGAGATATGGGGAGGGGGAGGGGAAGGATGTTTCCTGGAACCAAACCTCACATAAACCCGGACACTCACACACACACCCTCACCCGAACACTCACAGGGGCACTCACACTCACACACACCCATCGACTGTGATAAGGGAGACCATCTGAAGGGACACAGATGGCCTCGTGGACCCACAGGCATAACCGGACACACACGCAACCGGACTCTCACACACTCACAGGGATAAGCACACACACAGACAGACATCCATAGACACAAACTGTGATAAGGGAGACCATCTGAGGGGACACAGATGGCCTCCTGGACCCACAGGTATATATCAATATTTAAATATACATATATATTTATAAATATAACATTTTTAAAAAATAAATAAATAAAATAAAAAATATTATATATATATATATATATATATATATATATATATATATATAAATATATATATATATATATATATATATATATATATATATATATATATATATATAATACTAACTATATATGTCGTACCTAGTAGCCAGAACGCACTTCTCAGCCTACTATGCAAGGCCCTTTTTGCCTAATAAGACAAGTTTTCCTGAATTAATATATTTTCTCTAATTTTTTTTCTTATGAAATGATAAAACTGTTCATTTCATTATGTATGAGTTAAGTTCTTTTCATTTGAGTTAAAACTAACGTAGATATATAACCGAACCTAACCAACCCTAAAATGATTAACATAAATTGATTGGAATATGTATGTGGACGCTTAGTTAGTGTTATTGTAATTTATATGGTTAACGTTTGAATGACATAGTTTCCCCTCATTGTCATATTTTGTGTTACTATTTCGCTGTTCATTCTCACTCTCTCTGAATCCCGTGGACTAATTGTGCTCACGAGTGTTTGTTTAAGGTACGGTAACCATAGGCTTTTCACACAATAATTTGCAACTATTTGCGAAGACACATTTCTTAAAATTATCTAAGTTTCTAATAAATATTCTTTTTCCTAACATACAAGTCAATCACACAGTACCTAACTTCAGTCAGAAACACTTTTCTTACTATATCTCGCAACGTCTTTTGCTTATATATCCTATCTTAAAAAATAACAATTTTAATTCATAACTGGCAACCCCCCTCCCCTCCAGAGCTTTCCAGGCCACCAAACGTCATTCCTTTCCCTTAACCTCTCCCAAATATTCTTTTGCACCAATACACAAACTAGGGGACTTTATTGCTGAGTGGACGTCGCTCCCGACTCGTAATCCTAGCTCATTCGATCCCCCGGTGATGGCACAAACGGAAATCACCAGAGTTTCTATCATTCTGATGCCCTCTGTTACTTAGCAGTAAATATGTAAATGGGCGTTAGACAGCTGTTGCGGGCTGCATCCTGGGTGTGTGTGTGTGTGGAATTGTTTTTTATTAGTTAATAATTGATTGATTGATTGGCAGTTGAGAGGCGGGCCGAAAGAGCAGAGCTCAACCCTCGCAAGTACAACTAGGTGAACACAACTAGATAAATACTAACAAACCACGATCTTGTACAATCCACTACACACACAACCCGACCTCCCCCCCAACTCCCTAAATCACTCTACCTAAGTCATTAAAAAATTTAAACAAATCAATTAATACACCAAAAATACTAACTATAAATAAAGGAACAAAATTTGAGACATACAGCGACTCCAGCGTGGTCTAGTCGGAAGAGAACGTGTTTTCATCTGGATAGATTGCTATCGAGCCTGTCGGAACGGGTGTGTAACTGCAGGGCACAAATATTTGTGTGTCCCCTCCTATAGCTGCCTCTGTTTCGACAGGTTTCCTGGATAGCTGGAATTGACCTGGCCCTTGGAAAGTGAGGAAGGGGGTGAAATCCGTTGGGCCCACGGATGGATACCTTGGATCCATGGACTTAGGGCAGGTCTAATCACCTGGGATTCGAACCCACGGTGGGAATAAGGGAGGAGATATGGGGAGGGGGAGGGGAAGGATGTTTCCTGGAACCAAACCTCACATAAACCCGGACACTCACACACACACACCCTCACCCGAACACTCATAGGGGCACTCACACTCACACACACCCATAGACTGTGATAAGGGAGACCATCTGAAGGGGACACAGATGGCCTCGTGGACCCACAGGCATAATCGGACACACACGCAACCGGACTCTCACACACTCACACGGACACTCACAGGGATAAGCACACACACAGACAGACATCCATAGACACAAACTGTGATAAGGGAGACCATCTGAGGGGACACAGATGGCCTCCTGGACCCACAGGTATATATCAATATTTAAATATACATATATATTTATAAATATAACATATTTTTAAAAAAAAAATAAATAAAATAAAAAATATATATATATATATATATATATATATATATATATATATATATATATATATATATATATATATATATATATATATATATATATATATATATATATATATATATGTGTGTGTGTGTATATCACGAAAATGAACACGTGATTAAGAATGTGACAATGTCAGACCACGGAGGAAAATGAAACAGGAATTTCCTTGAGTACTTTCGTATATTAAATACATCTTCAGAAGGAATCTTCTTTCTGAAGATGTATTTAATATACGAAAGTACTTAAGGAAATTCCTGTTTCATTTTCCTCCGTGGTCTGACATATATATATATATATATATATATATATATATATGTCGTACCTAGTAGCCAGAACTCTCTTCTCAGCCTACTATTCAAGGCCCGATTTGCCTAATAAGCCAAGTTTTCCTGAATTAATATATTTACTCTAGTTTTTTTCTTATGAAATGATAAAGCAACCCTTTTCTCTATGTATGAGGTCAATTTTTTTATTGGAGTTAAAATTAACGTAGATATATGACCGAACCTAACCAACCCTACCTAACCTAACCTAACCTATATTTATAGGTAAGGTTAGGTTAGGTAGCCAAAAAAAGCTAGGTTAGGTTAGGTTAGGTAGGTTAGGTAGACGAAAAAACATTAATTCATGAAAACTTGGCTTATTAGGCTAATCGGGCCTTGAATAGTAGGCTGAGAAGTGCGTTCTGGCTATTAGGTACGACATATATATATATATATATATATATATATATATATATATATATATATATATATATATATATATATATATATATATATATATATATATATATATATATATATATATATATGTCGTACCTTGTAGCCAGAACGCACTTCTCAGCCTACTATGCAAGGCCCGATTTGCCTAATAAGCCAAGTTTTCCTGAATTAATATATTTTCTCTAATTTTTTTCTTATGAAATGATAAAACTGTTCATTTTATTATGTATGAGTTAAGTTCTTTTCATTTGAGTTAAAACTAATGTAGATATATAACCGAACCTAACCAACCCTAAAATGGTTAACATAAATTGATTGGAATATGTATGTGGACGCTCAGTTAGTGTTACTGTAATTTATATGGTTAACGTTTGAATGACATAGTTTCCCCTCATTGTCACATTTTTTGTTACTATTTCGCTGTTCATTCTCACTCTCTCTGAATCCCGTTGACTAATTGTGCTCACGAGTGTTTGTTTAAGGTACGGTAACCATAAGCTTTTCACACAATAATTTGCAACTATTTAAGAAGATACATTTCTAAAGATTATTTAAGTTTCTAATAAATATTCTTTTTCCTAACATACAAGTCAATCACACAGTACCTAACTTCAGTCAGAAACACTTTTCTTACTTTATCTCGCAACGTCTTTTGCATATATATCCTATCTTAAAAAAATAACAATTTTAATTCATAACTGGCAACCCCCCTCCCCTCCAGAGCTTTCAAGGCCACCAAACATCATTCCTTTCCCTTAACCTCTCCCAAATTATCTTTTGCACCAATACACAAACTAGGGGGCTTTATTGCTGAGTGGACGTCGCTCCCGACTCGTAATCCTAGCTCATTCGATCCCCCGGTGATGGCACAAACGGAAATCAGCAGAGTTTCTATCATTCTGATGCCCTCTGTTACTTAGCAGTAAATATGTAAATGAGCGTTAGACAGCTGTTGCGGGCTGCTTCCTGGGTGTGTGTGTGTGTCAGTGTGTGTGTGGAATTTTTTTTATTAGTTAATAATAATTGATTGATTGGCAGTTGAGAGGCGGGCCGAAAGAGCAGAGCTCAACCCTCGCAAGCACAACTAGGTGAACACAACTAGATAAATACTAACAAACCACGATCTCGTACAATCCACTACACACACAACCCAGCCTCCCCCCCAACTCCCTAAATCACTCTACCTAAGTCATTAAAAAATTAAAATAAATCAATTAATACACCAAAAATACTAAATATAAATAAAGGAACCAAATTTGAGACATACAGCGACTCCAGCGTGGTCTAGTCGGAAGAGAACGTGTTCTCATCTGGATAGATTGCGATCGAGCCTGTCGGAACGGGTGTGTAACTGCAGGGCACAAATATTTGTGTGTCCCCTCCTGTAGCTGCCTCTGTTTCGACAGGTTTCCTGGATAGCTAGAATTGACCTGGCCCTTGGAAAGTGGGGAAGGGGTGAAATCCGTTGGGCTCACGGATGGATACCTTGGATCCATGGACTTAGGGCAGGTCTAATCACCTGGGATTCGAACCCACGGTGGGAATAAGGGAGGAGATATGGGGAGGGGAAGGGGAAGGATGTTTCCTGGAACCAAACCTCACATAAACCCGGACACTCACACACACACACACCCTCACCCGAACACTCACAGGGGCACTCACACTCACACACACCCATAGACTGTGATAAGGGAGACCATCTGAGGGGACACAGATGGCCTCGTGGACCCACAGGCATAACCGGACACACACGCAACCGGACTCTCACACACTCACACGGACACTCACAGGGATAAACACACACACAGACACACATCCATAGACACAAACTTTGATAAGGGAGACCATCTGAGGGGACACAGATGGCCTCCTGGACCCACAGGCATATATCAATATTTAAATATACATATATATTTATAAATATAACATATTTAAAAAAAAAAAAAAAAAAAAAAAAAAAATATATATATATATATATATATATATATATATATATATATATGTCGTACCTAATAGCCAGAACGCACTTCTCAGCCTACTATTCAAGGCCCGATTTGCCTAATAAGCCAAGTTTTCATGAATTAATCTTTTTTCGTCTACCTAACCTACCTAACCTAACCTAACCTAGCTTTTTTTGGCTACCTAACCTAACCTTACCTATAAATATAGGTTAGGTTAGGTTAGGTAGGGTTGGTTAGGTTCGGTCATATATCTACGTTAATTTTAACTCCAATAAAAAAAATTGACCTCATACATAGAGAAAAGGGTTGCTTTATCATTTCATAAGAAAAAAATTATAGTAAATATATTAATTCAGGAAAACTTGGCTTATTAGGCAAATCGGGCCTTGAATAGTAGGCTGAGAAGTGAGTTCTGGCTACTAGGTACGACATATATATATATATATATATATATATATATATATATATATATATATATATATATATATATATATATATATATATATATATATATATATATATATATATGTGTGTGTGTGTGTGTATATCACGAAAATGAACACGTGATTAAGAATGTGACAATGTCAGACCACGGAGGAAAATGAAACAGGAATTTCCTTGAGTACTTTCGTATATTAAATACATCTTCAGAAGGAATCTTCTTTCTGAAGATGTATTTAATATACGAAAGTACTTAAGGAAATTCCTGTTTCATTTTCCTCCGTGGTCTGACATATATATATATATATATATATATATATATATATATATATATATATATATGTCGTACCTAGTAGCCAGAACTCTCTTCTCAGCCTACTATTCAAGGCCCGATTTGCCTAATAAGCCAAGTTTTCCTGAATTAATATATTTACTCTAGTTTTTTTCTTATGAAATGATAAAGCAACCCTTTTCTCTATGTATGAGGTCAATTTTTTTTATAGGAGTTAAAATTAACGTAGATATATGACCGAACCTAACCAACCCTACCTAACCTAACCTAACCTATATTTATAGGTAAGGTTAGGTTAGGTAGCCAAAAAAAGCTAGGTTAGGTTAGGTTAGGTAGGTTAGGTAGACGAAAAAACATTAATTCATGAAAACTTGGCTTATTAGGCTAATCGGGCCTTGAATAGTAGGCTGAGAAGTGCGTTCTGGCTATTAGGTACGACATATATATATATATATATATATATATATATATATATATATGTCGTACCTAGTAGCCAGAACGCACTTTTCTGCCTACTATGCAAGGCCCGATTTGCCTAATAAGCCAAGTTTTACTGAATTAATATATTTTCTTTAATTTTTTTCTTATGAAATGATAAAGCTACCCATTTCATAACGCATGAGGTCAATTTTTTTTTATTGAAGTTAAAATTAACGTAGATATATGACCGAACCTAACCAACCCTACCTAACCTAACCTAACCTACCTTTAAACGTTAGGTTAGGTTAGGTAGCCGAAAAAGTTAGGTTAGGTTAGGTTAGGTAGGTTAGGTTGTCGAAAAACAATTAATTCATGAAAACTTGGCTTATTAGGCAAATTTGGCCTTGCATAGTAGGCTGAGAAGTGCGTTCTGGCTACTAGGTACGACATATATATATATATATATATATATATATATATATATATATATGTCGTACCTAGTAGCCAGAACGCACTTCTCAGCCTACTATGCAAGGCCCGATTTGCCTAATAAGCCAAGTTTTCCTGAATTAATATATTTTCTCTAATTTTTTTCTTATGAAATGATAAAACTGTTCATTTTATTATGTATGAGTTAAGTTCTTTTCATTTGAGTTAAAACTAATGTAGATATATAACCGAACCTAACCAACCCTAAAATGGTTAACATAAATTGATTGGAATATGTATGTGGACGCTCAGTTAGTGTTACTGTAATTTATATGGTTAACGTTTGAATGACATAGTTTCCCCTCATTGTCACATTTTTTGTTACTATTTCGCTGTTCATTCTCACTCTCTCTGAATCCCGTTGACTAATTGTGCTCACGAGTGTTTGTTTAAGGTACGGTAACCATAAGCTTTTCACACAATAATTTGCAACTATTTAAGAAGATACATTTCTAAAGATTATTTAAGTTTCTAATAAATATTCTTTTTCCTAACATACAAGTCAATCACACAGTACCTAACTTCAGTCAGAAACACTTTTCTTACTTTATCTCGCAACGTCTTTTGCATATATATCCTATCTTAAAAAAATAACAATTTTAATTCATAACTGGCAACCCCCCTCCCCTCCAGAGCTTTCAAGGCCACCAAACATCATTCCTTTCCCTTAACCTCTCCCAAATTATCTTTTGCACCAATACACAAACTAGGGGGCTTTATTGCTGAGTGGACGTCGCTCCCGACTCGTAATCCTAGCTCATTCGATCCCCCGGTGATGGCACAAACGGAAATCAGCAGAGTTTCTATCATTCTGATGCCCTCTGTTACTTAGCAGTAAATATGTAAATGAGCGTTAGACAGCTGTTGCGGGCTGCTTCCTGGGTGTGTGTGTGTGTCAGTGTGTGTGTGGAATTTTTTTTATTAGTTAATAATAATTGATTGATTGGCAGTTGAGAGGCGGGCCGAAAGAGCAGAGCTCAACCCTCGCAAGCACAACTAGGTGAACACAACTAGATAAATACTAACAAACCACGATCTCGTACAATCCACTACACACACAACCCAGCCTCCCCCCCAACTCCCTAAATCACTCTACCTAAGTCATTAAAAAAATAAAACAAATCAATTAATACACCAAAAATACTAACTATAAATAAAGGAACCAAATTTGAGACATACAGCGACTCCAGCGTGGTCTAGTCGGAAGAGAACGTGTTCTCATCTGGATAGATTGCGATCGAGCCTGTCGGAACGGGTGTGTAACTGCAGGGCACAAATATTTGTGTGTCCCCTCCTGTAGCTGCCTCTGTTTCGACAGGTTTCCTGGATAGCTAGAATTGACCTGGCCCTTGGAAAGTGGGGAAGGGGTGAAATCCGTTGGGCTCACGGATGGATACCTTGGATCCATGGACTTAGGGCAGGTCTAATCACCTGGGATTCGAACCCACGGTGGGAATAAGGGAGGAGATATGGGGAGGGGAAGGGGAAGGATGTTTCCTGGAACCAAACCTCACATAAACCCGGACACTCACACACACACACACCCTCACCCGAACACTCACAGGGGCACTCACACTCACACACACCCATAGACTGTGATAAGGGAGACCATCTGAGGGGACACAGATGGCCTCGTGGACCCACAGGCATAACCGGACACACACGCAACCGGACTCTCACACACTCACACGGACACTCACAGGGATAAACACACACACAGACACACATCCATAGACACAAACTGTGATAAGGGAGACCATCTGAGGGGACACAGATGGCCTCCTGGACCCACAGGTATATATCAATATTTAAATATACATACATATTTATAAATATAACATATTTTTAAAAAAAAAATAAATAAAATAAAAAAAAAAATATATATATATATATATATATATATATATATATATATATATATATATATATATATATATATATATATATATATATATATATATATATATATATATATATATGTGTGTGTGTGTATATCACGAAAATGAACACGTGATTAAGAATGTGACAATGTCAGACCACGGAGGAAAATGAAACAGGAATTTCCTTGAGTACTTTCGTATATTAAATACATCTTCAGAAGGAATCTTCTTTCTGAAGATGTATTTAATATACGAAAGTACTTAAGGAAATTCCTGTTTCATTTTCCTCCGTGGTCTGACATATATATATATATATATATATATATATATATGTCGTACCTAGTAGCCAGAACTCTCTTCTCAGCCTACTATTCAAGGCCCGATTTGCCTAATAAGCCAAGTTTTCCTGAATTAATATATTTACTCTAGTTTTTTTCTTATGAAATGATAAAGCAACCCTTTTCTCTATGTATGAGGTCAATTTTTTTTATTGGAGTTAAAATTAACGTAGATATATGACCGAACCTAACCAACCCTACCTAACCTAACCTAACCTATATTTATAGGTAAGGTTAGGTTAGGTAGCCAAAAAAAGCTAGGTTAGGTTAGGTTAGGTAGGTTAGGTAGACGAAAAAACATTAATTCATGAAAACTTGGCTTATTAGGCTAATCGGGCCTTGAATAGTAGGCTGAGAAGTGCGTTCTGGCTATTAGGTACGACATATATATATATATATATATATATATATATATATATATATATATATATATATATATATATATATATATATATATATATATATATATATATATATATATATATATATGTCGTACCTAGTAGCCAGAACGCACTTCTCAGCCTACTATGCAAGGCCCGATTTGCCTAATAAGCCAAGTTTTCCTGAATTAATATATTTTCTCTAATTTTTTTCTTATGAAATGATAAAACTGTTCATTTTATTATGTATGAGTTAAGTTCTTTTCATTTGAGTTAAAACTAATGTAGATATATAACCGAACCTAACCAACCCTAAAATGGTTAACATAAATTGATTGGAATATGTATGTGGACGCTCAGTTAGTGTTACTGTAATTTATATGGTTAACGTTTGAATGACATAGTTTCCCCTCATTGTCACATTTTTTGTTACTATTTCGCTGTTCATTCTCACTCTCTCTGAATCCCGTTGACTAATTGTGCTCACGAGTGTTTGTTTAAGGTACGGTAACCATAAGCTTTTCACACAATAATTTGCAACTATTTAAGAAGATACATTTCTAAAGATTATTTAAGTTTCTAATAAATATTCTTTTTCCTAACATACAAGTCAATCACACAGTACCTAACTTCAGTCAGAAACACTTTTCTTACTTTATCTCGCAACGTCTTTTGCATATATATCCTATCTTAAAAAAATAACAATTTTAATTCATAACTGGCAACCCCCCTCCCCTCCAGAGCTTTCAAGGCCACCAAACATCATTCCTTTCCCTTAACCTCTCCCAAATTATCTTTTGCACCAATACACAAACTAGGGGGCTTTATTGCTGAGTGGACGTCGCTCCCGACTCGTAATCCTAGCTCATTCGATCCCCCGGTGATGGCACAAACGGAAATCAGCAGAGTTTCTATCATTCTGATGCCCTCTGTTACTTAGCAGTAAATATGTAAATGAGCGTTAGACAGCTGTTGCGGGCTGCTTCCTGGGTGTGTGTGTGTGTCAGTGTGTGTGTGGAATTTTTTTTATTAGTTAATAATAATTGATTGATTGGCAGTTGAGAGGCGGGCCGAAAGAGCAGAGCTCAACCCTCGCAAGCACAACTAGGTGAACACAACTAGATAAATACTAACAAACCACGATCTCGTACAATCCACTACACACACAACCCAGCCTCCCCCCCAACTCCCTAAATCACTCTACCTAAGTCATTAAAAAATTAAAACAAATCAATTAATACACCAAAAATACTAACTATAAATAAAGGAACCAAATTTGAGACATACAGCGACTCCAGCGTGGTCTAGTCGGAAGAGAACGTGTTCTCATCTGGATAGATTGCGATCGAGCCTGTCGGAACGGGTGTGTAACTGCAGGGCACAAATATTTGTGTGTCCCCTCCTGTAGCTGCCTCTGTTTCGACAGGTTTCCTGGATAGCTAGAATTGACCTGGCCCTTGGAAAGTGGGGAAGGGGTGAAATCCGTTGGGCTCACGGATGGATACCTTGGATCCATGGACTTAGGGCAGGTCTAATCACCTGGGATTCGAACCCACGGTGGGAATAAGGGAGGAGATATGGGGAGGGGAAGGGGAAGGATGTTTCCTGGAACCAAACCTCACATAAACCCGGACACTCACACACACACACACCCTCACCCGAACACTCACAGGGGCACTCACACTCACACACACCCATAGACTGTGATAAGGGAGACCATCTGAGGGGACACAGATGGCCTCGTGGACCCACAGGCATAACCGGACACACACGCAACCGGACTCTCACACACTCACACGGACACTCACAGGGATAAACACACACACAGACACACATCCATAGACACAAACTGTGATAAGGGAGACCATCTGAGGGGACACAGATGGCCTCCTGGACCCACAGGTATATATCAATATTTAAATATACATACATATTTATAAATATAACATATTTTTAAAAAAAAAATAAATAAAATAAAAAAAAAAAAAAAATATATATATATATATATATATATATATATATATATATATATATATATATATATATATATATATATATATATATATATATATATATATATGTGTGTGTGTGTATATCACGAAAATGAACACGTGATTAAGAATGTGACAATGTCAGACCACGGAGGAAAATGAAACAGGAATTTCCTTGAGTACTTTCGTATATTAAATACATCTTCAGAAGGAATCTTCTTTCTGAAGATGTATTTAATATACGAAAGTACTTAAGGAAATTCCTGTTTCATTTTCCTCCGTGGTCTGACATATATATATATATATATATATATATATATATATATATATGTCGTACCTAGTAGCCAGAACTCTCTTCTCAGCCTACTATTCAAGGCCCGATTTGCCTAATAAGCCAAGTTTTCCTGAATTAATATATTTACTCTAGTTTTTTTCTTATGAAATGATAAAGCAACCCTTTTCTCTATGTATGAGGTCAATTTTTTTTATTGGAGTTAAAATTAACGTAGATATATGACCGAACCTAACCAACCCTACCTAACCTAACCTAACCTATATTTATAGGTAAGGTTAGGTTAGGTAGCCAAAAAAAGCTAGGTTAGGTTAGGTTAGGTAGGTTAGGTAGACGAAAAAACATTAATTCATGAAAACTTGGCTTATTAGGCTAATCGGGCCTTGAATAGTAGGCTGAGAAGTGCGTTCTGGCTATTAGGTACGACATATATATATATATATATATATATATATATATATATATATATATATATATATATATATATATATATATATATATATATATATATATATATGTCGTACCTAGTAGCCAGAACGCACTTCTCAGCCTACTATGCAAGGCCCGATTTGCCTAATAAGCCAAGTTTTCCTGAATTAATATATTTTCTCTAATTTTTTTCTTATGAAATGATAAAACTGTTCATTTTATTATGTATGAGTTAAGTTCTTTTCATTTGAGTTAAAACTAATGTAGATATATAACCGAACCTAACCAACCCTAAAATGGTTAACATAAATTGATTGGAATATGTATGTGGACGCTCAGTTAGTGTTACTGTAATTTATATGGTTAACGTTTGAATGACATAGTTTCCCCTCATTGTCACATTTTTTGTTACTATTTCGCTGTTCATTCTCACTCTCTCTGAATCCCGTTGACTAATTGTGCTCACGAGTGTTTGTTTAAGGTACGGTAACCATAAGCTTTTCACACAATAATTTGCAACTATTTAAGAAGATACATTTCTAAAGATTATTTAAGTTTCTAATAAATATTCTTTTTCCTAACATACAAGTCAATCACACAGTACCTAACTTCAGTCAGAAACACTTTTCTTACTTTATCTCGCAACGTCTTTTGCATATATATCCTATCTTAAAAAAATAACAATTTTAATTCATAACTGGCAACCCCCCTCCCCTCCAGAGCTTTCAAGGCCACCAAACATCATTCCTTTCCCTTAACCTCTCCCAAATTATCTTTTGCACCAATACACAAACTAGGGGGCTTTATTGCTGAGTGGACGTCGCTCCCGACTCGTAATCCTAGCTCATTCGATCCCCGGTGATGGCACAAACGGAAATCAGCAGAGTTTCTATCATTCTGATGCCCTCTGTTACTTAGCAGTAAATATGTAAATGAGCGTTAGACAGCTGTTGCGGGCTGCTTCCTGGGTGTGTGTGTGTGTCAGTGTGTGTGTGGAATTTTTTTATTAGTTAATAATAATTGATTGATTGGCAGTTGAGAGGCGGGCCGAAAGAGCAGAGCTCAACCCTCGCAAGCACAACTAGGTGAACACAACTAGATAAATACTAACAAACCACGATCTCGTACAATCCACTACACACACAACCCAGCCTCCCCCCCAACTCCCTAAATCACTCTACCTAAGTCATTAAAAAATTAAAACAAATCAATTAATACACCAAAAATACTAACTATAAATAAAGGAACCAAATTTGAGACATACAGCGACTCCAGCGTGGTCTAGTCGGAAGAGAACGTGTTCTCATCTGGATAGATTGCGATCGAGCCTGTCGGAACGGGTGTGTAACTGCAGGGCACAAATATTTGTGTGTCCCCTCCTGTAGCTGCCTCTGTTTCGACAGGTTTCCTGGATAGCTAGAATTGACCTGGCCCTTGGAAAGTGGGGAAGGGGTGAAATCCGTTGGGCTCACGGATGGATACCTTGGATCCATGGACTTAGGGCAGGTCTAATCACCTGGGATTCGAACCCACGGTGGGAATAAGGGAGGAGATATGGGGAGGGGAAGGGGAAGGATGTTTCCTGGAACCAAACCTCACATAAACCCGGACACTCACACACACACACACCCTCACCCGAACACTCACAGGGGCACTCACACTCACACACACCCATAGACTGTGATAAGGGAGACCATCTGAGGGGACACAGATGGCCTCGTGGACCCACAGGCATAACCGGACACACACGCAACCGGACTCTCACACACTCACACGGACACTCACAGGGATAAACACACACACAGACACACATCCATAGACACAAACTGTGATAAGGGAGACCATCTGAGGGGACACAGATGGCCTCCTGGACCCACAGGTATATATCAATATTTAAATATACATACATATTTATAAATATAACATATTTTTAAAAAAAAAATAAATAAAATAAAAAAAAAAAAAATATATATATATATATATATATATATATATATATATATATATATATATATATATATATATATATATATATATATATATATATATATATATATGTGTGTGTGTGTATATCACGAAAATGAACACGTGATTAAGAATGTGACAATGTCAGACCACGGAGGAAAATGAAACAGGAATTTCCTTGAGTACTTTCGTATATTAAATACATCTTCAGAAGGAATCTTCTTTCTGAAGATGTATTTAATATACGAAAGTACTTAAGGAAATTCCTGTTTCATTTTCCTCCGTGGTCTGACATATATATATATATATATATATATATATATATATGTCGTACCTAGTAGCCAGAACTCTCTTCTCAGCCTACTATTCAAGGCCCGATTTGCCTAATAAGCCAAGTTTTCCTGAATTAATATATTTACTCTAGTTTTTTTCTTATGAAATGATAAAGCAACCCTTTTCTCTATGTATGAGGTCAATTTTTTTATTGGAGTTAAAATTAACGTAGATATATGACCGAACCTAACCAACCCTACCTAACCTAACCTAACCTATATTTATAGGTAAGGTTAGGTTAGGTAGCCAAAAAAAGCTAGGTTAGGTTAGGTTAGGTAGGTTAGGTAGACGAAAAAACATTAATTCATGAAAACTTGGCTTATTAGGCTAATCGGGCCTTGAATAGTAGGCTGAGAAGTGCGTTCTGGCTATTAGGTACGACATATATATATATATATATATATATATATATATATATATATATATATATATATATATATATATATATATATATATATATATATATATATATATATATATATATGTCGTACCTAGTAGCCAGAACGCACTTCTCAGCCTACTATGCAAGGCCCGATTTGCCTAATAAGCCAAGTTTTCCTGAATTAATATATTTTCTCTAATTTTTTTCTTATGAAATGATAAAACTGTTCATTTTATTATGTATGAGTTAAGTTCTTTTCATTTGAGTTAAAACTAATGTAGATATATAACCGAACCTAACCAACCCTAAAATGGTTAACATAAATTGATTGGAATATGTATGTGGACGCTCAGTTAGTGTTACTGTAATTTATATGGTTAACGTTTGAATGACATAGTTTCCCCTCATTGTCACATTTTTTGTTACTATTTCGCTGTTCATTCTCACTCTCTCTGAATCCCGTTGACTAATTGTGCTCACGAGTGTTTGTTTAAGGTACGGTAACCATAAGCTTTTCACACAATAATTTGCAACTATTTAAGAAGATACATTTCTAAAGATTATTTAAGTTTCTAATAAATATTCTTTTTCCTAACATACAAGTCAATCACACAGTACCTAACTTCAGTCAGAAACACTTTTCTTACTTTATCTCGCAACGTCTTTTGCATATATATCCTATCTTAAAAAAATAACAATTTTAATTCATAACTGGCAACCCCCCTCCCCTCCAGAGCTTTCAAGGCCACCAAACATCATTCCTTTCCCTTAACCTCTCCCAAATTATCTTTTGCACCAATACACAAACTAGGGGGCTTTATTGCTGAGTGGACGTCGCTCCCGACTCGTAATCCTAGCTCATTCGATCCCCCGGTGATGGCACAAACGGAAATCAGCAGAGTTTCTATCATTCTGATGCCCTCTGTTACTTAGCAGTAAATATGTAAATGAGCGTTAGACAGCTGTTGCGGGCTGCTTCCTGGGTGTGTGTGTGTGTCAGTGTGTGTGTGGAATTTTTTTTATTAGTTAATAATAATTGATTGATTGGCAGTTGAGAGGCGGGCCGAAAGAGCAGAGCTCAACCCTCGCAAGCACAACTAGGTGAACACAACTAGATAAATACTAACAAACCACGATCTCGTACAATCCACTACACACACAACCCAGCCTCCCCCCCAACTCCCTAAATCACTCTACCTAAGTCATTAAAAAATTAAAACAAATCAATTAATACACCAAAAATACTAACTATAAATAAAGGAACCAAATTTGAGACATACAGCGACTCCAGCGTGGTCTAGTCGGAAGAGAACGTGTTCTCATCTGGATAGATTGCGATCGAGCCTGTCGGAACGGGTGTGTAACTGCAGGGCACAAATATTTGTGTGTCCCCTCCTGTAGCTGCCTCTGTTTCGACAGGTTTCCTGGATAGCTAGAATTGACCTGGCCCTTGGAAAGTGGGGAAGGGGTGAAATCCGTTGGGCTCACGGATGGATACCTTGGATCCATGGACTTAGGGCAGGTCTAATCACCTGGGATTCGAACCCACGGTGGGAATAAGGGAGGAGATATGGGGAGGGGAAGGGGAAGGATGTTTCCTGGAACCAAACCTCACATAAACCCGGACACTCACACACACACACACCCTCACCCGAACACTCACAGGGGCACTCACACTCACACACACCCATAGACTGTGATAAGGGAGACCATCTGAGGGGACACAGATGGCCTCGTGGACCCACAGGCATAACCGGACACACACGCAACCGGACTCTCACACACTCACACGGACACTCACAGGGATAAACACACACACAGACACACATCCATAGACACAAACTGTGATAAGGGAGACCATCTGAGGGGACACAGATGGCCTCCTGGACCCACAGGTATATATCAATATTTAAATATACATACATATTTATAAATATAACATATTTTTAAAAAAAAAATAAATAAAATAAAAAAAAAAAATATATATATATATATATATATATATATATATATATATATATATATATATATATATATATATATATATATATATATGTGTGTGTGTGTATATCACGAAAATGAACACGTGATTAAGAATGTGACAATGTCAGACCACGGAGGAAAATGAAACAGGAATTTCCTTGAGTACTTTCGTATATTAAATACATCTTCAGAAGGAATCTTCTTTCTGAAGATGTATTTAATATACGAAAGTACTTAAGGAAATTCCTGTTTCATTTTCCTCCGTGGTCTGACATATATATATATATATATATATATATATATATATATATATATGTCGTACCTAGTAGCCAGAACTCTCTTCTCAGCCTACTATTCAAGGCCCGATTTGCCTAATAAGCCAAGTTTTCCTGAATTAATATATTTACTCTAGTTTTTTTCTTATGAAATGATAAAGCAACCCTTTTCTCTATGTATGAGGTCAATTTTTTTTATTGGAGTTAAAATTAACGTAGATATATGACCGAACCTAACCAACCCTACCTAACCTAACCTAACCTATATTTATAGGTAAGGTTAGGTTAGGTAGCCAAAAAAAGCTAGGTTAGGTTAGGTTAGGTAGGTTAGGTAGACGAAAAAACATTAATTCATGAAAACTTGGCTTATTAGGCTAATCGGGCCTTGAATAGTAGGCTGAGAAGTGCGTTCTGGCTATTAGGTACGACATATATATATATATATATATATATATATATATATATATATATATATATATATATATATATATATATATATATGTCGTACCTAGTAGCCAGAACGCACTTCTCAGCCTACTATGCAAGGCCCGATTTGCCTAATAAGCCAAGTTTTCCTGAATTAATATATTTTCTCTAATTTTTTTCTTATGAAATGATAAAACTGTTCATTTTATTATGTATGAGTTAAGTTCTTTTCATTTGAGTTAAAACTAATGTAGATATATAACCGAACCTAACCAACCCTAAAATGGTTAACATAAATTGATTGGAATATGTATGTGGACGCTCAGTTAGTGTTACTGTAATTTATATGGTTAACGTTTGAATGACATAGTTTCCCCTCATTGTCACATTTTTTGTTACTATTTCGCTGTTCATTCTCACTCTCTCTGAATCCCGTTGACTAATTGTGCTCACGAGTGTTTGTTTAAGGTACGGTAACCATAAGCTTTTCACACAATAATTTGCAACTATTTAAGAAGATACATTTCTAAAGATTATTTAAGTTTCTAATAAATATTCTTTTTCCTAACATACAAGTCAATCACACAGTACCTAACTTCAGTCAGAAACACTTTTCTTACTTTATCTCGCAACGTCTTTTGCATATATATCCTATCTTAAAAAAATAACAATTTTAATTCATAACTGGCAACCCCCCTCCCCTCCAGAGCTTTCAAGGCCACCAAACATCATTCCTTTCCCTTAACCTCTCCCAAATTATCTTTTGCACCAATACACAAACTAGGGGGCTTTATTGCTGAGTGGACGTCGCTCCCGACTCGTAATCCTAGCTCATTCGATCCCCCGGTGATGGCACAAACGGAAATCAGCAGAGTTTCTATCATTCTGATGCCCTCTGTTACTTAGCAGTAAATATGTAAATGAGCGTTAGACAGCTGTTGCGGGCTGCTTCCTGGGTGTGTGTGTGTGTCAGTGTGTGTGTGGAATTTTTTTTATTAGTTAATAATAATTGATTGATTGGCAGTTGAGAGGCGGGCCGAAAGAGCAGAGCTCAACCCTCGCAAGCACAACTAGGTGAACACAACTAGATAAATACTAACAAACCACGATCTCGTACAATCCACTACACACACAACCCAGCCTCCCCCCCAACTCCCTAAATCACTCTACCTAAGTCATTAAAAAATTAAAATAAATCAATTAATACACCAAAAATACTAAATATAAATAAAGGAACCAAATTTGAGACATACAGCGACTCCAGCGTGGTCTAGTCGGAAGAGAACGTGTTCTCATCTGGATAGATTGCGATCGAGCCTGTCGGAACGGGTGTGTAACTGCAGGGCACAAATATTTGTGTGTCCCCTCCTGTAGCTGCCTCTGTTTCGACAGGTTTCCTGGATAGCTAGAATTGACCTGGCCCTTGGAAAGTGGGGAAGGGGTGAAATCCGTTGGGCTCACGGATGGATACCTTGGATCCATGGACTTAGGGCAGGTCTAATCACCTGGGATTCGAACCCACGGTGGGAATAAGGGAGGAGATATGGGGAGGGGAAGGGGAAGGATGTTTCCTGGAACCAAACCTCACATAAACCCGGACACTCACACACACACACACCCTCACCCGAACACTCACAGGGGCACTCACACTCACACACACCCATAGACTGTGATAAGGGAGACCATCTGAGGGGACACAGATGGCCTCGTGGACCCACAGGCATAACCGGACACACACGCAACCGGACTCTCACACACTCACACGGACACTCACAGGGATAAACACACACACAGACACACATCCATAGACACAAACTTTGATAAGGGAGACCATCTGAGGGGACACAGATGGCCTCCTGGACCCACAGGCATATATCAATATTTAAATATACATACATATTTATAAATATAACATATTTAAAAAAAAAAAAAAAAAAAAAAAAAAATATATATATATATATATATATATATATATATATATATATATATATATATATATATATATATATATATATATATATATATATATATATATATATATATATGTGTGTGTGTGTGTGTATATCACGAAAATGAACACGTGATTAAGAATGTGACAATGTCAGACCACGGAGGAAAATGAAACAGGAATTTCCTTGAGTACTTTCGTATATTAAATACATCTTCAGAAGGAATCTTCTTTCTGAAGATGTATTTAATATACGAAAGTACTTAAGGAAATTCCTGTTTCATTTTCCTCCGTGG
The DNA here is from genome assembly GCF_040958095.1 of Procambarus clarkii. Classification (NCBI taxonomy): domain Eukaryota; kingdom Metazoa; phylum Arthropoda; class Malacostraca; order Decapoda; family Cambaridae; genus Procambarus; species Procambarus clarkii. The sequence continues at coordinate 3,466,729 of NC_091184.1, read as the reverse complement.
TCTGACATATATATATATATATATATATATATATATATATATATATATGTCGTACCTAGTAGCCAGAACTCTCTTCTCAGCCTACTATTCAAGGCCCGATTTGCCTAATAAGCCAAGTTTTCCTGAATTAATATATTTACTCTAGTTTTTTTCTTATGAAATGATAAAGCAACCCTTTTCTCTATGTATGAGGTCAATTTTTTTTATTGGAGTTAAAATTAACGTAGATATATGACCGAACCTAACCAACCCTACCTAACCTAACCTAACCTATATTTATAGGTAAGGTTAGGTTAGGTAGCCAAAAAAAGCTAGGTTAGGTTAGGTTAGGTAGGTTAGGTAGACGAAAAAACATTAATTCATGAAAACTTGGCTTATTAGGCTAATCGGGCCTTGAATAGTAGGCTGAGAAGTGCGTTCTGGCTATTAGGTACGACATATATATATATATATATATATATATATATATATATATATATATATATATATATATATATATATATATATATATATATATATATATATATATATATATATATATATATATATATATGTCGTACCTAGTAGCCAGAACGCACTTCTCAGCCTACTATGCAAGGCCCGATTTGCCTAATAAGCCAAGTTTTCCTGAATTAATATATTTTCTCTAATTTTTTTCTTATGAAATGATAAAACTGTTCATTTTATTATGTATGAGTTAAGTTCTTTTCATTTGAGTTAAAACTAATGTAGATATATAACCGAACCTAACCAACCCTAAAATGGTTAACATAAATTGATTGGAATATGTATGTGGACGCTCAGTTAGTGTTACTGTAATTTATATGGTTAACGTTTGAATGACATAGTTTCCCCTCATTGTCACATTTTTTGTTACTATTTCGCTGTTCATTCTCACTCTCTCTGAATCCCGTTGACTAATTGTGCTCACGAGTGTTTGTTTAAGGTACGGTAACCATAAGCTTTTCACACAATAATTTGCAACTATTTAAGAAGATACATTTCTAAAGATTATTTAAGTTTCTAATAAATATTCTTTTTCCTAACATACAAGTCAATCACACAGTACCTAACTTCAGTCAGAAACACTTTTCTTACTTTATCTCGCAACGTCTTTTGCATATATATCCTATCTTAAAAAAATAACAATTTTAATTCATAACTGGCAACCCCCCTCCCCTCCAGAGCTTTCAAGGCCACCAAACATCATTCCTTTCCCTTAACCTCTCCCAAATTATCTTTTGCACCAATACACAAACTAGGGGGCTTTATTGCTGAGTGGACGTCGCTCCCGACTCGTAATCCTAGCTCATTCGATCTCCCGGTGATGGCACAAACGGAAATCAGCAGAGTTTCTATCATTCTGATGCCCTCTGTTACTTAGCAGTAAATATGTAAATGAGCGTTAGACAGCTGTTGCGGGCTGCTTCCTGGGTGTGTGTGTGTGTCAGTGTGTGTGTGGAATTTTTTTTATTAGTTAATAATAATTGATTGATTGGCAGTTGAGAGGCGGGCCGAAAGAGCAGAGCTCAACCCTCGCAAGCACAACTAGGTGAACACAACTAGATAAATACTAACAAACCACGATCTCGTACAATCCACTACACACACAACCCAGCCTCCCCCCCAACTCCCTAAATCACTCTACCTAAGTCATTAAAAAAATAAAACAAATCAATTAATACACCAAAAATACTAACTATAAATAAAGGAACCAAATTTGAGACATACAGCGACTCCAGCGTGGTCTAGTCGGAAGAGAACGTGTTCTCATCTGGATAGATTGCGATCGAGCCTGTCGGAACGGGTGTGTAACTGCAGGGCACAAATATTTGTGTGTCCCCTCCTGTAGCTGCCTCTGTTTCGACAGGTTTCCTGGATAGCTAGAATTGACCTGGCCCTTGGAAAGTGGGGAAGGGGTGAAATCCGTTGGGCTCACGGATGGATACCTTGGATCCATGGACTTAGGGCAGGTCTAATCACCTGGGATTCGAACCCACGGTGGGAATAAGGGAGGAGATATGGGGAGGGGAAGGGGAAGGATGTTTCCTGGAACCAAACCTCACATAAACCCGGACACTCACACACACACACACCCTCACCCGAACACTCACAGGGGCACTCACACTCACACACACCCATAGACTGTGATAAGGGAGACCATCTGAGGGGACACAGATGGCCTCGTGGACCCACAGGCATAACCGGACACACACGCAACCGGACTCTCACACACTCACACGGACACTCACAGGGATAAACACACACACAGACACACATCCATAGACACAAACTGTGATAAGGGAGACCATCTGAGGGGACACAGATGGCCTCCTGGACCCACAGGTATATATCAATATTTAAATATACATACATATTTATAAATATAACATATTTTTAAAAAAAAATAAATAAAATAAAAAAAAAAAAAAATATATATATATATATATATATATATATATATATATATATATATATATATATATATATATATATATATATATATATATATATATATATATATATATATATATATATATATATATATATGTGTGTGTGTGTATATCACGAAAATGAACACGTGATTAAGAATGTGACAATGTCAGACCACGGAGGAAAATGAAACAGGAATTTCCTTGAGTACTTTCGTATATTAAATACATCTTCAGAAGGAATCTTCTTTCTGAAGATGTATTTAATATACGAAAGTACTTAAGGAAATTCCTGTTTCATTTTCCTCCGTGGTCTGACATATATATATATATATATATATATATATATGTCGTACCTAGTAGCCAGAACTCTCTTCTCAGCCTACTATTCAAGGCCCGATTTGCCTAATAAGCCAAGTTTTCCTGAATTAATATATTTACTCTAGTTTTTTTCTTATGAAATGATAAAGCAACCCTTTTCTCTATGTATGAGGTCAATTTTTTTTATTGGAGTTAAAATTAACGTAGATATATGACCGAACCTAACCAACCCTACCTAACCTAACCTAACCTATATTTATAGGTAAGGTTAGGTTAGGTAGCCAAAAAAAGCTAGGTTAGGTTAGGTTAGGTAGGTTAGGTAGACGAAAAAACATTAATTCATGAAAACTTGGCTTATTAGGCTAATCGGGCCTTGAATAGTAGGCTGAGAAGTGCGTTCTGGCTATTAGGTACGACATATATATATATATATATATATATATATATATATATATATATATATATATATATATATATATATATATATATATATATATATATATATATGTCGTACCTAGTAGCCAGAACGCACTTCTCAGCCTACTATGCAAGGCCCGATTTGCCTAATAAGCCAAGTTTTCCTGAATTAATATATTTTCTCTAATTTTTTTCTTATGAAATGATAAAACTGTTCATTTTATTATGTATGAGTTAAGTTCTTTTCATTTGAGTTAAAACTAATGTAGATATATAACCGAACCTAACCAACCCTAAAATGGTTAACATAAATTGATTGGAATATGTATGTGGACGCTCAGTTAGTGTTACTGTAATTTATATGGTTAACGTTTGAATGACATAGTTTCCCCTCATTGTCACATTTTTTGTTACTATTTCGCTGTTCATTCTCACTCTCTCTGAATCCCGTTGACTAATTGTGCTCACGAGTGTTTGTTTAAGGTACGGTAACCATAAGCTTTTCACACAATAATTTGCAACTATTTAAGAAGATACATTTCTAAAGATTATTTAAGTTTCTAATAAATATTCTTTTTCCTAACATACAAGTCAATCACACAGTACCTAACTTCAGTCAGAAACACTTTTCTTACTTTATCTCGCAACGTCTTTTGCATATATATCCTATCTTAAAAAAATAACAATTTTAATTCATAACTGGCAACCCCCCTCCCCTCCAGAGCTTTCAAGGCCACCAAACATCATTCCTTTCCCTTAACCTCTCCCAAATTATCTTTTGCACCAATACACAAACTAGGGGGCTTTATTGCTGAGTGGACGTCGCTCCCGACTCGTAATCCTAGCTCATTCGATCCCCCGGTGATGGCACAAACGGAAATCAGCAGAGTTTCTATCATTCTGATGCCCTCTGTTACTTAGCAGTAAATATGTAAATGAGCGTTAGACAGCTGTTGCGGGCTGCTTCCTGGGTGTGTGTGTGTGTCAGTGTGTGTGTGGAATTTTTTTTATTAGTTAATAATAATTGATTGATTGGCAGTTGAGAGGCGGGCCGAAAGAGCAGAGCTCAACCCTCGCAAGCACAACTAGGTGAACACAACTAGATAAATACTAACAAACCACGATCTCGTACAATCCACTACACACACAACCCAGCCTCCCCCCCAACTCCCTAAATCACTCTACCTAAGTCATTAAAAAAATAAAACAAATCAATTAATACACCAAAAATACTAACTATAAATAAAGGAACCAAATTTGAGACATACAGCGACTCCAGCGTGGTCTAGTCGGAAGAGAACGTGTTCTCATCTGGATAGATTGCGATCGAGCCTGTCGGAACGGGTGTGTAACTGCAGGGCACAAATATTTGTGTGTCCCCTCCTGTAGCTGCCTCTGTTTCGACAGGTTTCCTGGATAGCTAGAATTGACCTGGCCCTTGGAAAGTGGGGAAGGGGTGAAATCCGTTGGGCTCACGGATGGATACCTTGGATCCATGGACTTAGGGCAGGTCTAATCACCTGGGATTCGAACCCACGGTGGGAATAAGGGAGGAGATATGGGGAGGGGAAGGGGAAGGATGTTTCCTGGAACCAAACCTCACATAAACCCGGACACTCACACACACACACACCCTCACCCGAACACTCACAGGGGCACTCACACTCACACACACCCATAGACTGTGATAAGGGAGACCATCTGAGGGGACACAGATGGCCTCGTGGACCCACAGGCATAACCGGACACACACGCAACCGGACTCTCACACACTCACACGGACACTCACAGGGATAAACACACACACAGACACACATCCATAGACACAAACTGTGATAAGGGAGACCATCTGAGGGGACACAGATGGCCTCCTGGACCCACAGGTATATATCAATATTTAAATATACATACATATTTATAAATATAACATATTTTTAAAAAAAAAATAAATAAAATAAAAAAAAAAAAAAAAATATATATATATATATATATATATATATATATATATATATATATATATATATATATATATATATATATATATATATATATATATATATATATATATATATATATATATATATGTGTGTGTGTGTATATCACGAAAATGAACACGTGATTAAGAATGTGACAATGTCAGACCACGGAGGAAAATGAAACAGGAATTTCCTTGAGTACTTTCGTATATTAAATACATCTTCAGAAGGAATCTTCTTTCTGAAGATGTATTTAATATACGAAAGTACTTAAGGAAATTCCTGTTTCATTTTCCTCCGTGGTCTGACATATATATATATATATATATATATATATATGTCGTACCTAGTAGCCAGAACTCTCTTCTCAGCCTACTATTCAAGGCCCGATTTGCCTAATAAGCCAAGTTTTCCTGAATTAATATATTTACTCTAGTTTTTTTCTTATGAAATGATAAAGCAACCCTTTTCTCTATGTATGAGGTCAATTTTTTTTATTGGAGTTAAAATTAACGTAGATATATGACCGAACCTAACCAACCCTACCTAACCTAACCTAACCTATATTTATAGGTAAGGTTAGGTTAGGTAGCCAAAAAAAGCTAGGTTAGGTTAGGTTAGGTAGGTTAGGTAGACGAAAAAACATTAATTCATGAAAACTTGGCTTATTAGGCTAATCGGGCCTTGAATAGTAGGCTGAGAAGTGCGTTCTGGCTATTAGGTACGACATATATATATATATATATATATATATATATATATATATATATATATATATATATATATATATATATATATATATATATATATGTCGTACCTAGTAGCCAGAACGCACTTCTCAGCCTACTATGCAAGGCCCGATTTGCCTAATAAGCCAAGTTTTCCTGAATTAATATATTTTCTCTAATTTTTTTCTTATGAAATGATAAAACTGTTCATTTTATTATGTATGAGTTAAGTTCTTTTCATTTGAGTTAAAACTAATGTAGATATATAACCGAACCTAACCAACCCTAAAATGGTTAACATAAATTGATTGGAATATGTATGTGGACGCTCAGTTAGTGTTACTGTAATTTATATGGTTAACGTTTGAATGACATAGTTTCCCCTCATTGTCACATTTTTTGTTACTATTTCGCTGTTCATTCTCACTCTCTCTGAATCCCGTTGACTAATTGTGCTCACGAGTGTTTGTTTAAGGTACGGTAACCATAAGCTTTTCACACAATAATTTGCAACTATTTAAGAAGATACATTTCTAAAGATTATTTAAGTTTCTAATAAATATTCTTTTTCCTAACATACAAGTCAATCACACAGTACCTAACTTCAGTCAGAAACACTTTTCTTACTTTATCTCGCAACGTCTTTTGCATATATATCCTATCTTAAAAAAATAACAATTTTAATTCATAACTGGCAACCCCCCTCCCCTCCAGAGCTTTCAAGGCCACCAAACATCATTCCTTTCCCTTAACCTCTCCCAAATTATCTTTTGCACCAATACACAAACTAGGGGGCTTTATTGCTGAGTGGACGTCGCTCCCGACTCGTAATCCTAGCTCATTCGATCCCCCGGTGATGGCACAAACGGAAATCAGCAGAGTTTCTATCATTCTGATGCCCTCTGTTACTTAGCAGTAAATATGTAAATGAGCGTTAGACAGCTGTTGCGGGCTGCTTCCTGGGTGTGTGTGTGTGTCAGTGTGTGTGTGGAATTTTTTTTATTAGTTAATAATAATTGATTGATTGGCAGTTGAGAGGCGGGCCGAAAGAGCAGAGCTCAACCCTCGCAAGCACAACTAGGTGAACACAACTAGATAAATACTAACAAACCACGATCTCGTACAATCCACTACACACACAACCCAGCCTCCCCCCCAACTCCCTAAATCACTCTACCTAAGTCATTAAAAAATTAAAACAAATCAATTAATACACCAAAAATACTAACTATAAATAAAGGAACCAAATTTGAGACATACAGCGACTCCAGCGTGGTCTAGTCGGAAGAGAACGTGTTCTCATCTGGATAGATTGCGATCGAGCCTGTCGGAACGGGTGTGTAACTGCAGGGCACAAATATTTGTGTGTCCCCTCCTGTAGCTGCCTCTGTTTCGACAGGTTTCCTGGATAGCTAGAATTGACCTGGCCCTTGGAAAGTGGGGAAGGGGTGAAATCCGTTGGGCTCACGGATGGATACCTTGGATCCATGGACTTAGGGCAGGTCTAATCACCTGGGATTCGAACCCACGGTGGGAATAAGGGAGGAGATATGGGGAGGGGAAGGGGAAGGATGTTTCCTGGAACCAAACCTCACATAAACCCGGACACTCACACACACACACACCCTCACCCGAACACTCACAGGGGCACTCACACTCACACACACCCATAGACTGTGATAAGGGAGACCATCTGAGGGGACACAGATGGCCTCGTGGACCCACAGGCATAACCGGACACACACGCAACCGGACTCTCACACACTCACACGGACACTCACAGGGATAAACACACACACAGACACACATCCATAGACACAAACTGTGATAAGGGAGACCATCTGAGGGGACACAGATGGCCTCCTGGACCCACAGGTATATATCAATATTTAAATATACATACATATTTATAAATATAACATATTTTTAAAAAAAAAATAAATAAAATAAAAAAAAAAAAAATATATATATATATATATATAAATATATATATATATATATATATATATATATATATATATATATATATATATATATATATGTGTGTGTGTGTATATCACGAAAATGAACACGTGATTAAGAATGTGACAATGTCAGACCACGGAGGAAAATGAAACAGGAATTTCCTTGAGTACTTTCGTATATTAAATACATCTTCAGAAGGAATCTTCTTTCTGAAGATGTATTTAATATACGAAAGTACTTAAGGAAATTCCTGTTTCATTTTCCTCCGTGGTCTGACATATATATATATATATATATATATATATATATGTCGTACCTAGTAGCCAGAACTCTCTTCTCAGCCTACTATTCAAGGCCCGATTTGCCTAATAAGCCAAGTTTTCCTGAATTAATATATTTACTCTAGTTTTTTTCTTATGAAATGATAAAGCAACCCTTTTCTCTATGTATGAGGTCAATTTTTTTTATTGGAGTTAAAATTAACGTAGATATATGACCGAACCTAACCAACCCTACCTAACCTAACCTAACCTATATTTATAGGTAAGGTTAGGTTAGGTAGCCAAAAAAAGCTAGGTTAGGTTAGGTTAGGTAGGTTAGGTAGACGAAAAAACATTAATTCATGAAAACTTGGCTTATTAGGCTAATCGGGCCTTGAATAGTAGGCTGAGAAGTGCGTTCTGGCTATTAGGTACGACATATATATATATATATATATATATATATATATATATATATATATATATATATATATATATATATATATATATATATATATATATATATATATGTCGTACCTAGTAGCCAGAACGCACTTCTCAGCCTACTATGCAAGGCCCGATTTGCCTAATAAGCCAAGTTTTCCTGAATTAATATATTTTCTCTATTTTTTTTCTTATGAAATGATAAAACTGTTCATTTTATTATGTATGAGTTAAGTTCTTTTCATTTGAGTTAAAACTAATGTAGATATATAACCGAACCTAACCAACCCTAAAATGGTTAACATAAATTGATTGGAATATGTATGTGGACGCTCAGTTAGTGTTACTGTAATTTATATGGTTAACGTTTGAATGACATAGTTTCCCCTCATTGTCACATTTTTTGTTACTATTTCGCTGTTCATTCTCACTCTCTCTGAATCCCGTTGACTAATTGTGCTCACGAGTGTTTGTTTAAGGTACGGTAACCATAAGCTTTTCACACAATAATTTGCAACTATTTAAGAAGATACATTTCTAAAGATTATTTAAGTTTCTAATAAATATTCTTTTTCCTAACATACAAGTCAATCACACAGTACCTAACTTCAGTCAGAAACACTTTTCTTACTTTATCTCGCAACGTCTTTTGCATATATATCCTATCTTAAAAAAATAACAATTTTAATTCATAACTGGCAACCCCCCTCCCCTCCAGAGCTTTCAAGGCCACCAAACATCATTCCTTTCCCTTAACCTCTCCCAAATTATCTTTTGCACCAATACACAAACTAGGGGGCTTTATTGCTGAGTGGACGTCGCTCCCGACTCGTAATCCTAGCTCATTCGATCCCCCGGTGATGGCACAAACGGAAATCAGCAGAGTTTCTATCATTCTGATGCCCTCTGTTACTTAGCAGTAAATATGTAAATGAGCGTTAGACAGCTGTTGCGGGCTGCTTCCTGGGTGTGTGTGTGTGTCAGTGTGTGTGTGGAATTTTTTTTATTAGTTAATAATAATTGATTGATTGGCAGTTGAGAGGCGGGCCGAAAGAGCAGAGCTCAACCCTCGCAAGCACAACTAGGTGAACACAACTAGATAAATACTAACAAACCACGATCTCGTACAATCCACTACACACACAACCCAGCCTCCCCCCCAACTCCCTAAATCACTCTACCTAAGTCATTAAAAAATTAAAACAAATCAATTAATACACCAAAAATACTAACTATAAATAAAGGAACCAAATTTGAGACATACAGCGACTCCAGCGTGGTCTAGTCGGAAGAGAACGTGTTCTCATCTGGATAGATTGCGATCGAGCCTGTCGGAACGGGTGTGTAACTGCAGGGCACAAATATTTGTGTGTCCCCTCCTGTAGCTGCCTCTGTTTCGACAGGTTTCCTGGATAGCTAGAATTGACCTGGCCCTTGGAAAGTGGGGAAGGGGTGAAATCCGTTGGGCTCACGGATGGATACCTTGGATCCATGGACTTAGGGCAGGTCTAATCACCTGGGATTCGAACCCACGGTGGGAATAAGGGAGGAGATATGGAGAGGGGAAGGGGAAGGATGTTTCCTGGAACCAAACCTCACATAAACCCGGACACTCACACACACACACACCCTCACCCGAACACTCACAGGGGCACTCACACTCACACACACCCATAGACTGTGATAAGGGAGACCATCTGAGGGGACACAGATGGCCTCGTGGACCCACAGGCATAACCGGACACACACGCAACCGGACTCTCACACACTCACACGGACACTCACAGGGATAAACACACACACAGACACACATCCATAGACACAAACTGTGATAAGGGAGACCATCTGAGGGGACACAGATGGCCTCCTGGACCCACAGGTATATATCAATATTTAAATATACATACATATTTATAAATATAACATATTTAAAAAAAAAAAATAAATAAAATAAAAAAATATATATATATATATATATATATATATATATATATATATATATATATATATATATATATATATATATATATATATATATATATATATATATATGTGTGTGTGTGTATATCACGAAAATGAACACGTGATTAAGAATGTGACAATGTCAGACCACGGAGGAAAATGAAACAGGAATTTCCTTGAGTACTTTCGTATATTAAATACATCTTCAGAAGGAATCTTCTTTCTGAAGATGCATTTAATATACGAAAGTACTTAAGGAAATTCCTGTTTCATTTTCCTCCGTGGTCTGACATATATATATATATATATATATATATATATATATATGTCGTACCTAGTAGCCAGAACTCTCTTCTCAGCCTACTATTCAAGGCCCGATTTGCCTAATAAGCCAAGTTTTCCTGAATTAATATATTTACTCTAGTTTTTTTCTTATGAAATGATAAAGCAACCCTTTTCTCTATGTATGAGGTCAATTTTTTTTATTGGAGTTAAAATTAACGTAGATATATGACCGAACCTAACCAACCCTACCTAACCTAACCTAACCTATATTTATAGGTAAGGTTAGGTTAGGTAGCCAAAAAAAGCTAGGTTAGGTTAGGTTAGGTAGGTTAGGTAGACGAAAAAACATTAATTCATGAAAACTTGGCTTATTAGGCTAATCGGGCCTTGAATAGTAGGCTGAGAAGTGCGTTCTGGCTATTAGGTACGACATATATATATATATATATATATATATATATATATATATATATGTCGTACCTAGTAGCCAGAACGCACTTCTCAGCCTACTATGCAAGGCCCGATTTGCCTAATAAGCCAAGTTTTCCTGAATTAATATATTTTCTCTAATTTTTTTCTTATGAAATGATAAAACTGTTCATTTTATTATGTATGAGTTAAGTTCTTTTCATTTGAGTTAAAACTAATGTAGATATATAACCGAACCTAACCAACCCTAAAATGGTTAACATAAATTGATTGGAATATGTATGTGGACGCTCAGTTAGTGTTACTGTAATTTATATGGTTAACGTTTGAATGACATAGTTTCCCCTCATTGTCACATTTTTTGTTACTATTTCGCTGTTCATTCTCACTCTCTCTGAATCCCGTTGACTAATTGTGCTCACGAGTGTTTGTTTAAGGTACGGTAACCATAAGCTTTTCACACAATAATTTGCAACTATTTAAGAAGATACATTTCTAAAGATTATTTAAGTTTCTAATAAATATTCTTTTTCCTAACATACAAGTCAATCACACAGTACCTAACTTCAGTCAGAAACACTTTTCTTACTTTATCTCGCAACGTCTTTTGCATATATATCCTATCTTAAAAAAATAACAATTTTAATTCATAACTGGCAACCCCCCTCCCCTCCAGAGCTTTCAAGGCCACCAAACATCATTCCTTTCCCTTAACCTCTCCCAAATTATCTTTTGCACCAATACACAAACTAGGGGGCTTTATTGCTGAGTGGACGTCGCTCCCGACTCGTAATCCTAGCTCATTCGATCCCCCGGTGATGGCACAAACGGAAATCAGCAGAGTTTCTATCATTCTGATGCCCTCTGTTACTTAGCAGTAAATATGTAAATGAGCGTTAGACAGCTGTTGCGGGCTGCTTCCTGGGTGTGTGTGTGTGTCAGTGTGTGTGTGGAATTTTTTTTATTAGTTAATAATAATTGATTGATTGGCAGTTGAGAGGCGGGCCGAAAGAGCAGAGCTCAACCCTCGCAAGCACAACTAGGTGAACACAACTAGATAAATACTAACAAACCACGATCTCGTACAATCCACTACACACACAACCCAGCCTCCCCCCCAACTCCCTAAATCACTCTACCTAAGTCATTAAAAAATTAAAACAAATCAATTAATACACCAAAAATACTAACTATAAATAAAGGAACCAAATTTGAGACATACAGCGACTCCAGCGTGGTCTAGTCGGAAGAGAACGTGTTCTCATCTGGATAGATTGCGATCGAGCCTGTCGGAACGGGTGTGTAACTGCAGGGCACAAATATTTGTGTGTCCCCTCCTGTAGCTGCCTCTGTTTCGACAGGTTTCCTGGATAGCTAGAATTGACCTGGCCCTTGGAAAGTGGGGAAGGGGTGAAATCCGTTGGGCTCACGGATGGATACCTAGGATCCATGGACTTAGGGCAGGTCTAATCACCTGGGATTCGAACCCACGGTGGGAATAAGGGAGGAGATATGGGGAGGGGAAGGGGAAGGATGTTTCCTGGAACCAAACCTCACATAAACCCGGACACTCACACACACACACACCCTCACCCGAACACTCACAGGGGCACTCACACTCACACACACCCATAGACTGTGATAAGGGAGACCATCTGAGGGGACACAGATGGCCTCGTGGACCCACAGGCATAACCGGACACACACGCAACCGGACTCTCACACACTCACACGGACACTCACAGGGATAAACACACACACAGACACACATCCATAGACACAAACTGTGATAAGGGAGACCATCTGAGGGGACACAGATGGCCTCCTGGACCCACAGGTATATATCAATATTTAAATATACATACATATTTATAAATATAACATATTTTAAAAAAAAAAATAAATAAAAAATAAAAAAAAAAAATATATATATATATATATATATATATATATATATATATATATATATATATATATATATATATATATATATATATATATGTATATATATATATATATATATATATATATATATATATATATATATATATATATGTGTGTGTGTGTATATCACGAAAATGAACACGTGATTAAGAATGTGACAATGTCAGACCACGGAGGAAAATGAAACAGGAATTTCCTTGAGTACTTTCGTATATTAAATACATCTTCAGAAGGAATCTTCTTTCTGAAGATGTATTTAATATACGAAAGTACTTAAGGAAATTCCTGTTTCATTTTCCTCCGTGGTCTGACATATATATATATATATATATATATATATATATATATATATATATATATATATATATATATATATATATATATATATATATATATATATATATATATATATATGTCGTACCTAGTAGCCAGAACTCACTTCTCAGCCTACTATTCAAGGCCCGATTTGCCTAATAAGCCAAGTTTTCCTGAATTAATATATTTACTATAATTTTTTTCTTATGAAATGATAAAGCAACCCTTTTCTCTATGTATCAGGTCAATTTCTTTTTATTGGAGTTAAAATTAACGTAGATATATGACCGAACCTAACCAACCCTACCTAACCTAACCTAACCTATATTTATAGGTAAGGTTAGGTTAGGTAGCCAAAAAAAGCTAGGTTAGGTTAGGTTAGGTAGGTTAGGTAGACGAAAAAACATTAATTCATGAAAACTTGGCTTATTAGGCAAATCGGGCCTTGAATAGTAGGCTGAGAAGTGCGTTCTGGCTACTAGGTACGACATATATATATATATATATATATATATATATATATATATATATATATATATATATATATATATATATATATATATATATATGTCGTACCTAGTAGCCAGAACGCACTTTTCAGCCTACTATGCTAGGCCCGATTTGCCTAATAAGCCAAGTTTTACTGAATTAATATATTTTCTCTATTTTTTTTCTTATGAAATGATAAAGCTACCCATTTCATTATGTATGAGGTCAATTTCTTTTTATTGGAGGTAAAATTAATGTAGATATATGACCGAACCTAACCAACCCTACCTAACCTAACCTAACCTATCTTTATAGGTTAGGTTAGGTTAGGTAGCCGAAAACGTTAGGTTAGGTTAGGTTAGGTAGGTTAGGTAGACGAAAAACAATTAATTCATGAAAACTTGGCTTATTAGGCAAATCGGGCCTTGCATAGTAGGCTGAGAAGTGCGTTCTGGCTATTAGGTACGACATATATATATATATATATGTCGTACCTAGTAGCCAGAACGCACTTCTCAGCCTACTATGCAAGGCCCGATTTGCCTAATAAGCCAAGTTTTCCTGAATTAATATATTTTCTCTAATTTTTTTCTTATGAAATGATAAAACTGTTCATTTTATTATGTATGAGTTAAGTTCTTTTCATTTGAGTTAAAACTAATGTAGATATATAACCGAACCTAACCAACCCTAAAATGGTTAACATAAATTGATTGGAATATGTATGTGGACGCTCAGTTAGTGTTACTGTAATTTATATGGTTAACGTTTGAATGACATAGTTTCCCCTCATTGTCACATTTTTTGTTACTATTTCGCTGTTCATTCTCACTCTCTCTGAATCCCGTTGACTAATTGTGCTCACGAGTGTTTGTTTAAGGTACGGTAACCATAAGCTTTTCACACAATAATTTGCAACTATTTAAGAAGATACATTTCTAAAGATTATTTAAGTTTCTAATAAATATTCTTTTTCCTAACATACAAGTCAATCACACAGTACCTAACTTCAGTCAGAAACACTTTTCTTACTTTATCTCGCAACGTCTTTTGCATATATATCCTATCTTAAAAAAATAACAATTTTAATTCATAACTGGCAACCCCCCTCCCCTCCAGAGCTTTCAAGGCCACCAAACATCATTCCTTTCCCTTAACCTCTCCCAAATTATCTTTTGCACCAATACACAAACTAGGGGGCTTTATTGCTGAGTGGACGTCGCTCCCGACTCGTAATCCTAGCTCATTCGATCCCCCGGTGATGGCACAAACGGAAATCAGCAGAGTTTCTATCATTCTGATGCCCTCTGTTACTTAGCAGTAAATATGTAAATGAGCGTTAGACAGCTGTTGCGGGCTGCTTCCTGGGTGTGTGTGTGTGTCAGTGTGTGTGTGGAATTTTTTTTATTAGTTAATAATAATTGATTGATTGGCAGTTGAGAGGCGGGCCGAAAGAGCAGAGCTCAACCCTCGCAAGCACAACTAGGTGAACACAACTAGATAAATACTAACAAACCACGATCTCGTACAATCCACTACACACACAACCCAGCCTCCCCCCCAACTCCCTAAATCACTCTACCTAAGTCATTAAAAAATTAAAACAAATCAATTAATACACCAAAAATACTAACTATAAATAAAGGAACCAAATTTGAGACATACAGCGACTCCAGCGTGGTCTAGTCGGAAGAGAACGTGTTCTCATCTGGATAGATTGCGATCGAGCCTGTCGGAACGGGTGTGTAACTGCAGGGCACAAATATTTGTGTGTCCCCTCCTGTAGCTGCCTCTGTTTCGACAGGTTTCCTGGATAGCTAGAATTGACCTGGCCCTTGGAAAGTGGGGAAGGGGTGAAATCCGTTGGGCTCACGGATGGATACCTTGGATCCATGGACTTAGGGCAGGTCTAATCACCTGGGATTCGAACCCACGGTGGGAATAAGGGAGGAGATATGGGGAGGGGAAGGGGAAGGATGTTTCCTGGAACCAAACCTCACATAAACCCGGACACTCACACACACACACACCCTCACCCGAACACTCACAGGGGCACTCACACTCACACACACCCATAGACTGTGATAAGGGAGACCATCTGAGGGGACACAGATGGCCTCGTGGACCCACAGGCATAACCGGACACACACGCAACCGGACTCTCACACACTCACACGGACACTCACAGGGATAAACACACACACAGACACACATCCATAGACACAAACTTTGATAAGGGAGACCATCTGAGGGGACACAGATGGCCTCCTGGACCCACAGGCATATATCAATATTTAAATATACATACATATTTATAAATATAACATATTTAAAAAAAAAAAAAAAAAAAAAAAAAAAATATATATATATATATATATATATATATATATATATATATATATATATATATATATATATATATATATATATATATATATATATATATATATGTGTGTGTGTGTGTGTGTATATCACGAAAATGAACACGTGATTAAGAATGTGACAATGTCAGACCACGGAGGAAAATGAAACAGGAATTTCCTTGAGTACTTTCGTATATTAAATACATCTTCAGAAGGAATCTTCTTTCTGAAGATGTATTTAATATACGAAAGTACTTAAGGAAATTCCTGTTTCATTTTCCTCCGTGGTCTGACATATATATATATATATATATATATATATATATATATATATATATATATATATATATATATGTCGTACCTAGTAGCCAGAACTCTCTTCTCAGCCTACTATTCAAGGCCCGATTTGCCTAATAAGCCAAGTTTTCCTGAATTAATATATTTACTCTAGTTTTTTTCTTATGAAATGATAAAGCAACCCTTTTCTCTATGTATGAGGTCAATTTTTTTTATTGGAGTTAAAATTAACGTAGATATATGACCGAACCTAACCAACCCTACCTAACCTAACCTAACCTATATTTATAGGTAAGGTTAGGTTAGGTAGCCAAAAAAAGCTAGGTTAGGTTAGGTTAGGTAGGTTAGGTAGACGAAAAAACATTAATTCATGAAAACTTGGCTTATTAGGCTAATCGGGCCTTGAATAGTAGGCTGAGAAGTGCGTTCTGGCTATTAGGTACGACATATATATATATATATATATATATATATATATATATATATATATATATATATATGTCGTACCTAGTAGCCAGAACGCACTTCTCAGCCTACTATGCAAGGCCCGATTTGCCTAATAAGCCAAGTTTTCCTGAATTAATATATTTTCTCTAATTTTTTTCTTATGAAATGATAAAACTGTTCATTTTATTATGTATGAGTTAAGTTCTTTTCATTTGAGTTAAAACTAATGTAGATATATAACCGAACCTAACCAACCCTAAAATGGTTAACATAAATTGATTGGAATATGTATGTGGACGCTCAGTTAGTGTTACTGTAATTTATATGGTTAACGTTTGAATGACATAGTTTCCCCTCATTGTCACATTTTTTGTTACTATTTCGCTGTTCATTCTCACTCTCTCTGAATCCCGTTGACTAATTGTGCTCACGAGTGTTTGTTTAAGGTACGGTAACCATAAGCTTTTCACAAAATAATTTGCAACTATTTAAGAAGATACATTTCTAAAGATTATTTAAGTTTCTAATAAATATTCTTTTTCCTAACATACAAGTCAATCACACAGTACCTAACTTCAGTCAGAAACACTTTTCTTACTTTATCTCGCAACGTCTTTTGCATATATATCCTATCTTAAAAAAATAACAATTTTAATTCATAACTGGCAACCCCCCTCCCCTCCAGAGCTTTCAAGGCCACCAAACATCATTCCTTTCCCTTAACCTCTCCCAAATTATCTTTTGCACCAATACACAAACTAGGGGGCTTTATTGCTGAGTGGACGTCGCTCCCGACTCGTAATCCTAGCTCATTCGATCCCCCGGTGATGGCACAAACGGAAATCAGCAGAGTTTCTATCATTCTGATGCCCTCTGTTACTTAGCAGTAAATATGTAAATGAGCGTTAGACAGCTGTTGCGGGCTGCTTCCTGGGTGTGTGTGTGTGTCAGTGTGTGTGTGGAATTTTTTTTATTAGTTAATAATAATTGATTGATTGGCAGTTGAGAGGCGGGCCGAAAGAGCAGAGCTCAACCCTCGCAAGCACAACTAGGTGAACACAACTAGATAAATACTAACAAACCACGATCTCGTACAATCCACTACACACACAACCCAGCCTCCCCCCCAACTCCCTAAATCACTCTACCTAAGTCATTAAAAAATTAAAACAAATCAATTAATACACCAAAAATACTAACTATAAATAAAGGAACCAAATTTGAGACATACAGCGACTCCAGCGTGGTCTAGTCGGAAGAGAACGTGTTCTCATCTGGATAGATTGCGATCGAGCCTGTCGGAACGGGTGTGTAACTGCAGGGCACAAATATTTGTGTGTCCCCTCCTGTAGCTGCCTCTGTTTCGACAGGTTTCCTGGATAGCTAGAATTGACCTGGCCCTTGGAAAGTGGGG
This sequence comes from Procambarus clarkii, assembly GCF_040958095.1. Taxonomy (NCBI): domain Eukaryota; kingdom Metazoa; phylum Arthropoda; class Malacostraca; order Decapoda; family Cambaridae; genus Procambarus; species Procambarus clarkii. The sequence continues at coordinate 3,448,241 of NC_091184.1, read as the reverse complement.
AAGGGGTGAAATCCGTTGGGCTCACGGATGGATACCTTGGATCCATGGACTTAGGGCAGGTCTAATCACCTGGGATTCGAACCCACGGTGGGAATAAGGGAGGAGATATGGGGAGGGGAAGGGGAAGGATGTTTCCTGGAACCAAACCTCACATAAACCCGGACACTCACACACACACACACCCTCACCCGAACACTCACAGGGGCACTCACACTCACACACACCCATAGACTGTGATAAGGGAGACCATCTGAGGGGACACAGATGGCCTCGTGGACCCACAGGCATAACCGGACACACACGCAACCGGACTCTCACACACTCACACGGACACTCACAGGGATAAACACACACACAGACACACATCCATAGACACAAACTGTGATAAGGGAGACCATCTGAGGGGACACAGATGGCCTCCTGGACCCACAGGTATATATCAATATTTAAATATACATACATATTTATAAATATAACATATTTTTAAAAAATAAATAAATAAAATAAAAAAAAAATATATATATATATATATATATATATATATATATATATATATATATATATATGTATATATATATATATATATATATATATATATATATATATATATATATATATATATATATGTGTGTGTGTGTGTATATCACGAAAATGAACACGTGATTAAGAATGTGACAATGTCAGACCACGGAGGAAAATGAAACAGGAATTTCCTTGAGTACTTTCGTATATTAAATACATCTTCAGAAGGAATCTTCTTTCTGAAGATGTATTTAATATACGAAAGTACTTAAGGAAATTCCTGTTTCATTTTCCTCCGTGGTCTGACATATATATATATATATATATATATATATATATATATATATATATATATATATATATATATATATATATATATATATATATATATATATATATATATATATATATGTCGTACCTAGTAGCCAGAACTCACTTCTCAGCCTACTATTCAAGGCCCGATTTGCCTAATAAGCCAAGTTTTCCTGAATTAATATATTTACTATAATTTTTTTCTTATGAAATGATAAAGCAACCCTTTTCTCTATGTATCAGGTCAATTTCTTTTTATTGGAGTTAAAATTAACGTAGATATATGACCGAACCTAACCAACCCTACCTAACCTAACCTAACCTATATTTATAGGTAAGGTTAGGTTAGGTAGCCAAAAAAAGCTAGGTTAGGTTAGGTTAGGTAGGTTAGGTAGACGAAAAAACATTAATTCATGAAAACTTGGCTTATTAGGCAAATCGGGCCTTGAATAGTAGGCTGAGAAGTGCGTTCTGGCTACTAGGTACGACATATATATATATATATATATATATATGTCGTACCTAGTAGCCAGAACGCACTTCTCAGCCTACTATGCAAGGCCCGATTTGCCTAATAAGCCAAGTTTTCCTGAATTAATATATTTTCTCTAATTTTTTTCTTATGAAATCATAAAACTGTTCATTTTATTATGTATGAGTTAAGTTCTTTTCATTTGAGTTAAAACTAATGTAGATATATAACCGAACCTAACCAACCCTAAAATGGTTAACATAAATTGATTGGAATATGTATGTGGACGCTCAGTTAGTGTTACTGTAATTTATATGGTTAACGTTTGAATGACATAGTTTCCCCTCATTGTCACATTTTTTGTTACTATTTCGCTGTTCATTCTCACTCTCTCTGAATCCCGTTGACTAATTGTGCTCACGAGTGTTTGTTTAAGGTACGGTAACCATAAGCTTTTCACACAATAATTTGCAACTATTTAAGAAGATACATTTCTAAAGATTATTTAAGTTTCTAATAAATATTCTTTTTCCTAACATACAAGTCAATCACACAGTACCTAACTTCAGTCAGAAACACTTTTCTTACTTTATCTCGCAACGTCTTTTGCATATATATCCTATCTTAAAAAAATAACAATTTTAATTCATAACTGGCAACCCCCCTCCCCTCCAGAGCTTTCAAGGCCACCAAACATCATTCCTTTCCCTTAACCTCTCCCAAATTATCTTTTGCACCAATACATAAACTAGGGGGCTTTATTGCTGAGTGGACGTCGCTCCCGACTCGTAATCCTAGCTCATTCGATCCCCCGGTGATGGCACAAACGGAAATCAGCAGAGTTTCTATCATTCTGATGCCCTCTGTTATTTAGCAGTAAATATGTAAATGAGCGTTAGACAGCTGTTGCGGGCTGCTTCCTGGGTGTGTGTGTGTGTCAGTGTGTGTGTGGAATTTTTTTTATTAGTTAATAATAATTGATTGATTGGCAGTTGAGAGGCGGGCCGAAAGAGCAGAGCTCAACCCTCGCAAGCACAACTAGGTGAACACAACTAGATAAATACTAACAAACCACGATCTCGTACAATCCACTACACACACAACCCAGCCTCCCCCCCAACTCCCTAAATCACTCTACCTAAGTCATTAAAAAATTAAAACAAATCAATTAATACACCAAAAATACTAACTATAAATAAAGGAACCAAATTTGAGACATACAGCGACTCCAGCGTGGTCTAGTCGGAAGAGAACGTGTTCTCATCTGGATAGATTGCGATCGAGCCTGTCGGAACGGGTGTGTAACTGCAGGGCACAAATATTTGTGTGTCCCCTCCTGTAGCTGCCTCTGTTTCGACAGGTTTCCTGGATAGCTAGAATTGACCTGGCCCTTGGAAAGTGGGGAAGGGGTGAAATCCGTTGGGCTCACGGATGGATACCTTGGATCCATGGACTTAGGGCAGGTCTAATCACCTGGGATTCGAACCCACGGTGGGAATAAGGGAGGAGATATGGGGAGGGGAAGGGGAAGGATGTTTCCTGGAACCAAACCTCACATAAACTCGGACACTCACACACACACACACCCTCACCCGAACACTCACAGGGGCACTCACACTCACACACACCCATAGACTGTGATAAGGGAGACCATCTGAGGGGACACAGATGGCCTCGTGGACCCACAGGCATAACCGGACACACACGCAACCGGACTCTCACACACTCACACGGACACTCACAGGGATAAACACACACACAGACACACATCCATAGACACAAACTGTGATAAGGGAGACCATCTGAGGGGACACAGATGGCCTCCTGGACCCACAGGTATATATCAATATTTAAATATACATACATATTTATAAATATAACATATTTAAAAAAAATAAATAAATAAAAAAAAAAAAAAAAAAAAAAAATATATATATATATATATATATATATATATATATATATATATATATATATATATATATATATATATATATATATATATATATATATATATATATATGTGTGTGTGTGTATATCACGAAAATGAACACGTGATTAAGAATGTGACAATGTCAGACCACGGAGGAAAATGAAACAGGAATTTCCTTGAGTACTTTCGTATATTAAATACATCTTCAGAAGGAATCTTCTTTCTGAAGATGTATTTAATATACGAAAGTACTTAAGGAAATTCCTGTTTCATTTTCCTCCGTGGTCTGACATATATATATATATATATATATATATATATATATATATATATATATATATATATATATATATATATATATATATATATATATATATATATATATATATATATATGTCGTACCTAGTAGCCAGAACTCACTTCTCAGCCTACTATTCAAGGCCCGATTTGCCTAATAAGCCAAGTTTTCCAGAATTAATATATTTACTATAATTTTTTTCTTATGAAATGATAAAGCAACCCTTTTCTCTATGTATCAGGTCAATTTCTTTTTATTGGAGTTAAAATTAACGTAGATATATGACCGAACCTAACCAACCCTACCTAACCTAACCTAACCTATATTTATAGGTAAGGTTAGGTTAGGTAGCCAAAAAAAGCTAGGTTAGGTTAGGTTAGGTAGGTTAGGTAGACGAAAAAACATTAATTCATGAAAACTTGGCTTATTAGGCAAATCGGGCCTTGAATAGTAGGCTGAGAAGTGCGTTCTGGCTACTAGGTACGACATATATATATATATATATATGTCGTACCTAGTAGCCAGAACGCACTTCTCAGCCTACTATGCAAGGCCCGATTTGCCTAATAAGCCAAGTTTTCCTGAATTAATATATTTTCTCTAATTTTTTTCTTATGAAATCATAAAACTGTTCATTTTATTATGTATGAGTTAAGTTCTTTTCATTTGAGTTAAAACTAATGTAGATATATAACCGAACCTAACCAACCCTAAAATGGTTAACATAAATTGATTGGAATATGTATGTGGACGCTCAGTTAGTGTTACTGTAATTTATATGGTTAACGTTTGAATGACATAGTTTCCCCTCATTGTCACATTTTTTGTTACTATTTCGCTGTTCATTCTCACTCTCTCTGAATCCCGTTGACTAATTGTGCTCACGAGTGTTTGTTTAAGGTACGGTAACCATAAGCTTTTCACACAATAATTTGCAACTATTTAAGAAGATACATTTCTAAAGATTATTTAAGTTTCTAATAAATATTCTTTTTCCTAACATACAAGTCAATCACACAGTACCTAACTTCAGTCAGAAACACTTTTCTTACTTTATCTCGCAACGTCTTTTGCATATATATCCTATCTTAAAAAAATAACAATTTTAATTCATAACTGGCAACCCCCCTCCCCTCCAGAGCTTTCAAGGCCACCAAACATCATTCCTTTCCCTTAACCTCTCCCAAATTATCTTTTGCACCAATACACAAACTAGGGGGCTTTATTGCTGAGTGGACGTCGCTCCCGACTCGTAATCCTAGCTCATTCGATCCCCCGGTGATGGCACAAACGGAAATCAGCAGAGTTTCTATCATTCTGATGCCCTCTGTTACTTAGCAGTAAATATGTAAATGAGCGTTAGACAGCTGTTGCGGGCTGCTTCCTGGGTGTGTGTGTGTGTCAGTGTGTGTGTGGAATTTTTTTTATTAGTTAATAATAATTGATTGATTGGCAGTTGAGAGGCGGGCCGAAAGAGCAGAGCTCAACCCTCGCAAGCACAACTAGGTGAACACAACTAGATAAATACTAACAAACCACGATCTCGTACAATCCACTACACACACAACCCAGCCTCCCCCCCAACTCCCTAAATCACTCTACCTAAGTCATTAAAAAATTAAAACAAATCAATTAATACACCAATAATACTAACTATAAATAAAGGAACCAAATTTGAGACATACAGCGACTCCAGCGTGGTCTAGTCGGAAGAGAACGTGTTCTCATCTGGATAGATTGCGATCGAGCCTGTCGGAACGGGTGTGTAACTGCAGGGCACAAATATTTGTGTGTCCCCTCCTGTAGCTGCCTCTGTTTCGACAGGTTTCCTGGATAGCTAGAATTGACCTGGCCCTTGGAAAGTGGGGAAGGGGTGAAATCCGTTGGGCTCACGGATGGATACCTTGGATCCATGGACTTAGGGCAGGTCTAATCACCTGGGATTCGAACCCACGGTGGGAATAAGGGAGGAGATATGGGGAGGGGAAGGGGAAGGATGTTTCCTGGAACCAAACCTCACATAAACTCGGACACTCACACACACACACACCCTCACCCGAACACTCACAGGGGCACTCACACTCACACACACCCATAGACTGTGATAAGGGAGACCATCTGAGGGGACACAGATGGCCTCGTGGACCCACAGGCATAACCGGACACACACGCAACCGGACTCTCACACACTCACACGGACACTCACAGGGATAAACACACACACAGACACACATCCATAGACACAAACTGTGATAAGGGAGACCATCTGAGGGGACACAGATGGCCTCCTGGACCCACAGGTATATATCAATATTTAAATATACATACATATTTATAAATATAACATATTTTTAAAAAATAAATAAATAAAATAAAAAAAAAAAAATATATATATATATATATATATATATATATATATATATATATATATATATATATATATATATATATATATATATATATATATATATATATATATATATATATATATATATATATATATATATATATATATATATATATATATATATATATATATATATATATATATATATATATGTGTGTGTGTGTGTATATCACGAAAATGAACACGTGATTAAGAATGTGACAATGTCAGACCACGGAGGAAAATGAAACAGGAATTTCCTTGAGTACTTTCGTATATTAAATACATCTTCAGAAGGAATCTTCTTTCTGAAGATGTATTTAATATACGAAAGTACTTAAGGAAATTCCTGTTTCATTTTCCTCCGTGGTCTGACATATATATATATATATATATATATATATATATATATATATATATATATATATATATATATATATATATATATATATATATATATATATATATATATATATATGTCGTACCTAGTAGCCAGAACTCACTTCTCAGCCTACTATTCAAGGCCCGATTTGCCTAATAAGCCAAGTTTTCCAGAATTAATATATTTACTATAATTTTTTTCTTATGAAATGATAAAGCAACCCTTTTCTCTATGTATCAGGTCAATTTCTTTTTATTGGAGTTAAAATTAACGTAGATATATGACCGAACCTAACCAACCCTACCTAACCTAACCTAACCTATATTTATAGGTAAGGTTAGGTTAGGTAGCCAAAAAAAGCTAGGTTAGGTTAGGTTAGGTAGGTTAGGTAGACGAAAAAACATTAATTCATGAAAACTTGGCTTATTAGGCAAATCGGGCCTTGAATAGTAGGCTGAGAAGTGCGTTCTGGCTACTAGGTACGACATATATATATATATATGTCGTACCTAGTAGCCAGAACGCACTTCTCAGCCTACTATGCAAGGCCCGATTTGCCTAATAAGCCAAGTTTTCCTGAATTAATATATTTTCTCTAATTTTTTTCTTATGAAATGATAAAACTGTTCATTTTATTATGTATGAGTTAAGTTCTTTTCATTTGAGTTAAAACTAATGTAGATATATAACCGAACCTAACCAACCCTAAAATGGTTAACATAAATTGATTGGAATATGTATGTGGACGCTCAGTTAGTGTTACTGTAATTTATATGGTTAACGTTTGAATGACATAGTTTCCCCTCATTGTCACATTTTTTGTTACTATTTCGCTGTTCATTCTCACTCTCTCTGAATCCCGTTGACTAATTGTGCTCACGAGTGTTTGTTTAAGGTACGGTAACCATAAGCTTTTCACACAATAATTTGCAACTATTTAAGAAGATACATTTCTAAAGATTATTTAAGTTTGTAATAAATATTCTTTTTCCTAACATACAAGTCAATCACACAGTACCTAACTTCAGTCAGAAACACTTTTCTTACTTTATCTCGCAACGTCTTTTGCATATATATCCTATCTTAAAAAAATAACAATTTTAATTCATAACTGGCAACCCCCCTCCCCTCCAGAGCTTTCAAGGCCACCAAACATCATTCCTTTCCCTTAACCTCTCCCAAATTATCTTTTGCACCAATACACAAACTAGGGGGCTTTATTGCTGAGTGGACGTCGCTCCCGACTCGTAATCCTAGCTCATTCGATCCCCCAGTGATGGCACAAACGGAAATCAGCAGAGTTTCTATCATTCTGATGCCCTCTGTTACTTAGCAGTAAATATGTAAATGAGCGTTAGACAGCTGTTGCGGGCTGCTTCCTGGGTGTGTGTGTGTGTCAGTGTGTGTGTGGAATTTTTTTTATTAGTTAATAATAATTGATTGATTGGCAGTTGAGAGGCGGGCCGAAAGAGCAGAGCTCAACCCTCGCAAGCACAACTAGGTGAACACAACTAGATAAATACTAACAAACCACGATCTCGTACAATCCACTACACACACAACCCAGCCTCCCCCCCAACTCCCTAAATCACTCTACCTAAGTCATTAAAAAATTAAAACAAATCAATTAATACACCAAAAATACTAACTATAAATAAAGGAACCAAATTTGAGACATACAGCGACTCCAGCGTGGTCTAGTCGGAAGAGAACGTGTTCTCATCTGGATAGATTGCGATCGAGCCTGTCGGAACGGGTGTGTAACTGCAGGGCACAAATATTTGTGTGTCCCCTCCTGTAGCTGCCTCTGTTTCGACAGGTTTCCTGGATAGCTAGAATTGACCTGGCCCTTGGAAAGTGGGGAAGGGGTGAAATCCGTTGGGCTCACGGATGGATACCTTGGATCCATGGACTTAGGGCAGGTCTAATCACCTGGGATTCGAACCCACGGTGGGAATAAGGGAGGAGATATGGGGAGGGGAAGGGGAAGGATGTTTCCTGGAACCAAACCTCACATAAACCCGGACACTCACACACACACACACCCTCACCCGAACACTCACAGGGGCACTCACACTCACACACACCCATAGACTGTGATAAGGGAGACCATCTGAGGGGACACAGATGGCCTCGTGGACCCACAGGCATAACCGGACACACACGCAACCGGACTCTCACACACTCACACGGACACTCACAGGGATAAACACACACACAGACACACATCCATAGACACAAACTTTGATAAGGGAGACCATCTGAGGGGACACAGATGGCCTCCTGGACCCACAGGCATATATCAATATTTAAATATACATACATATTTATAAATATAACATATTTAAAAAAAAAAAAAAAAAAAAAAAAAATATATATATATATATATATATATATATATATATATATATATATATATATATATATATATATATATATATATATATATATATATATATATATATATTTTATTAAATATGACCGAAAAAGTAAGATTAATAATTCTAACACGAATTTTCTCAATCTTTCGTACATTATGCTTCACTGTTGGAGGTAAATCAAAAATCACTTCTCCAAAATTCATTTTTATTTCTAGTCTGACGCGACACGGGCGCGTTTCGTAAAACTTATTACATTTTCAAAGACTTCACAAATACACAACTGATTAGAACTTGCGTTTCCCTGATTTTATATCTACATTTGAGTGAGGTGGGAAGGGTGATGTGGCATTACATTTGAGTAAGGTGGGAAGGATGATGTGGCATTAGAGGATATTAATAGGGTATTAAAAGTATCAACACAAGACAGAACACGAAACAATGGATATTGAATAGAAGTGTTTGTAGAAAGCCTATTGGTCCATATTTCTTGATGCTTCTATATTGGAGCGGAGTCTTGAGGTGGGTAGAATATAGTTGTGCAATAATTGGCTGTTGATTGCTGGTGTTGACTTCTTGATGTGTAGTGCCTCGCAAACGTCCAGCCGCCTGCTATCGCTGTATCTATCGATGATTTCTGTGTTGTTTACTAGGATTTCTCTGGCGATGGTTTGGTTATGGGAAGAGATTATATGTTCCTTAATGGAGCCCTGTTGTTTATGCATCGTTAAACGCCTAGAAAGAGATGTTGTTGTCTTGCCTATATACTGGGTTTTTTGGAGCTTACAGTCCCCAAGTGGGCATTTGAAGGCATAGACGACGTTAGTCTCTTTTAAAGCGTTCTGTTTCGTGTCTGGAGAGTTTCTCATGAGTAGGCTGGCCGTTTTTCTGGTTTTATAGTAAATCGTCAGTTGTATCCTCTGATTTTTGTCTGTAGGGATAACGTTTCTATTAACAATATCTTTCAGGACCCTTTCCTCTGTTTTATGAGCTGTGGAAAAGAAGTTCCTGTAAAATAGTCTAATAGGGGGTATAGGTGTTGTGTTAGTTGTCTCTTCGGAGGTTGCATGGCTTTTCACTTTCCTTCTTATGATGTCCTCGATGAAACCATTGGAGAAGCCGTTATTGACTAGAACCTGCCTTACCCTACAGAGTTCTTCGTCGACTTGCTTCCATTCTGAGCTGTGGCTGAGAGCACGGTCGACGTATGCGTTAACAACACTCCTCTTGTACCTGTCGGGGCAGTCAAATGCCCACTTGGGGACTGTAAGCTCCAAAAAACCCAGTATATAGGCAAGACAACAACATCTCTTTCTAGGCGTTTAACGATGCATAAACAACAGGGCTCCATTAAGGAACATATAATCTCTTCCCATAACCAAACCATCGCCAGAGAAATCCTAGTAAACAACACAGAAATCATCGATAGATACAGCGATAGCAGGCGGCTGGACGTTTGCGAGGCACTACACATCAAGAAGTCAACACCAGCAATCAACAGCCAATTATTGCACAACTATATTCTACCCACCTCAAGACTCCGCTCCAATATAGAAGCATCAAGAAATATGGACCAATAGGCTTTCTACAAACACTTCTATTCAATATCCATTGTTTCGTGTTCTGTCTTGTGTTGATACTTTTAATACCCTATTAATATCCTCTAATGCCACATCATCCTTCCCACCTTACTCAAATGTAATGCCACATCACCCTTCCCACCTCACTCAAATGTAGATATAAAATCAGGGAAACGCAAGTTCTAATCAGTTGTGTATTTGTGAAGTCTTTGAAAATGTAATAAGTTTTACGAAACGCGCCCGTGTCGCGTCAGACTAGAAATAAAAATGAATTTTGGAGAAGTGATTTTTGATTTACCTCCAACAGTGAAGCATAATGTACGAAAGATTGAGAAAATTCGTGTTAGAATTATTAATCTTACTTTTTCGGTCATATTTAATAAAATATGTCTACAGGAAAGACTGCTACCAAAATATACTAATATATATATATATATATATATATATATATATATATATATATATATATATATATATATATATATATATATATGTGTGTGTGTGTATATCACGAAAATGAACACGTGATTAAGAATGTGACAATGTCAGACCACGGAGGAAAATGAAACAGGAATTTCCTTGAGTACTTTCGTATATTAAATACATCTTCAGAAGGAATCTTCTTTCTGAAGATGTATTTAATATACGAAAGTACTTAAGGAAATTCCTGTTTCATTTTCCTCCGTGGTCTGACATATATATATATATATATATATATATATATATATATATATATATATATATATATATATATATGTCGTACCTAGTAGCCAGAACTCTCTTCTCAGCCTACTATTCAAGGCCCGATTTGCCTAATAAGCCAAGTTTTCCTGAATTAATATATTTACTCTAGTTTTTTTCTTATGAAATGATAAAGCAACCCTTTTCTCTATGTATGAGGTCAATTTTTTTTATTGGAGTTAAAATTAACGTAGATATATGACCGAACCTAACCAACCCTACCTAACCTAACCTAACCTATATTTATAGGTAAGGTTAGGTTAGGTAGCCAAAAAAAGCTAGGTTAGGTTAGGTTAGGTAGGTTAGGTAGACGAAAAAACATTAATTCATGAAAACTTGGCTTATTAGGCTAATCGGGCCTTGAATAGTAGGCTGAGAAGTGCGTTCTGGCTATTAGGTACGACATATATATATATATATATATATATATATATATATATATATATATATATATATATATATATATATATATATATATATATATATATATATATGTCGTACCTAGTAGCCAGAACGCACTTCTCAGCCTACTATGCAAGGCCCGATTTGCCTAATTAGCCAAGTTTTCCTGAATTAATATATTTTCTCTAATTTTTTTCTTATGAAATCATAAAACTGTTCATTTTATTATGTATGAGTTAAGTTCTTTTCATTTGAGTTAAAACTAATGTAGATATATAACCGAACCTAACCAACCCTAAAATGGTTAACATAAATTGATTGGAATATGTATGTGGACGCTCAGTTAGTGTTACTGTAATTTATATGGTTAACGTTTGAATGACATAGTTTCCCCTCATTGTCACATTTTTTGTTACTATTTCGCTGTTCATTCTCACTCTCTCTGAATCCCGTTGACTAATTGTGCTCACGAGTGTTTGTTTAAGGTACGGTAACCATAAGCTTTTCACACAATAATTTGCAACTATTTAAGAAGATACATTTCTAAAGATTATTTAAGTTTCTAATAAATATTCTTTTTCCTAACATACAAGTCAATCACACAGTACCTAACTTCAGTCAGAAACACTTTTCTTACTTTATCTCGCAACGTCTTTTGCATATATATCCTATCTTAAAAAAATAACAATTTTAATTCATAACTGGCAACCCCCCTCCCCTCCAGAGCTTTCAAGGCCACCAAACATCATTCCTTTCCCTTAACCTCTCCCAAATTATCTTTTGCACCAATACACAAACTAGGGGGCTTTATTGCTGAGTGGACGTCGCTCCCGACTCGTAATCCTAGCTCATTCGATCCCCCGGTGATGGCACAAACGGAAATCAGCAGAGTTTCTATCATTCTGATGCCCTCTGTTACTTAGCAGTAAATATGTAAATGAGCGTTAGACAGCTGTTGCGGGCTGCTTCCTGGGTGTGTGTGTGTGTCAGTGTGTGTGTGGATTTTTTTTTATTAGTTAATAATAATTGATTGATTGGCAGTTGAGAGGCGGGCCGAAAGAGCAGAGCTCAACCCTCGCAAGCACAACTAGGTGAACACAACTAGATAAATACTAACAAACCACGATCTCGTACAATCCACTACACACACAACCCAGCCTCCCCCCCAACTCCCTAAATCACTCTACCTAAGTCATTAAAAAATTAAAACAAATCAATTAATACACCAAAAATACTAACTATAAATAAAGGAACCAAATTTGAGACATACAGCGACTCCAGCGTGGTCTAGTCGGAAGAGAACGTGTTCTCATCTGGATAGATTGCGATCGAGCCTGTCGGAACGGGTGTGTAACTGCAGGGCACAAATATTTGTGTGTCCCCTCCTGTAGCTGCCTCTGTTTCGACAGGTTTCCTGGATAGCTAGAATTGACCTGGCCCTTGGAAAGTGGGGAAGGGGTGAAATCCGTTGGGCTCACGGATGGATACCTTGGATCCATGGACTTAGGGCAGGTCTAATCACCTGGGATTCGAACCCACGGTGGGAATAAGGGAGGAGATATGGGGAGGGGAAGGGGAAGGATGTTTCCTGGAACCAAACCTCACATAAACCCGGACACTCACACACACACACACCCTCACCCGAACACTCACAGGGGCACTCACACTCACACACACCCATAGACTGTGATAAGGGAGACCATCTGAGGGGACACAGATGGCCTCGTGGACCCACAGGCATAACCGGACACACACGCAACCGGACTCTCACACACTCACACGGACACTCACAGGGATAAACACACACACAGACACACATCCATAGACACAAACTTTGATAAGGGAGACCATCTGAGGGGACACAGATGGCCTCCTGGACCCACAGGCATATATCAATATTTAAATATACATACATATTTATAAATATAACATATTTAAAAAAAAAAAAAAAAAAAAAAAAAAAAAATATATATATATATATATATATATATATATATATATATATATATATATATATATATATATATATATATATATATATATATATATATATATATATATATATATATATATATGTGTGTGTGTGTGTATATCACGAAAATGAACACGTGATTAAGAATGTGACAATGTCAGACCACGGAGGAAAATGAAACAGGAATTTCCTTGAGTACTTTCGTATATTAAATACATCTTCAGAAGGAATCTTCTTTCTGAAGATGTATTTAATATACGAAAGTACTTAAGGAAATTCCTGTTTCATTTTCCTCCGTGGTCTGACATATATATATATATATATATATATATATATATATATATATATATATATATGTCGTACCTAGTAGCCAGAACTCTCTTCTCAGCCTACTATTCAAGGCCCGATTTGCCTAATAAGCCAAGTTTTCCTGAATTAATATATTTACTCTAGTTTTTTTCTTATGAAATGATAAAGCAACCCTTTTCTCTATGTATGAGGTCAATTATTTTTATTGGAGTTAAAATTAACGTAGATATATGACCGAACCTAACCAACCCTACCTAACCTAACCTAACCTATATTTATAGGTAAGGTTAGGTTAGGTAGCCAAAAAAAGCTAGGTTAGGTTAGGTTAGGTAGGTTAGGTAGACGAAAAAACATTAATTCATGAAAACTTGGCTTATTAGGCTAATCGGGCCTTGAATAGTAGGCTGAGAAGTGCGTTCTGGCTATTAGGTACGACATATATATATATATATATATATATATATATATATATATATATATATATATATATATATATATATATATATATATATATATATATATATATATGTCGTACCTAGTAGCCAGAACGCACTTCTCAGCCTACTATGCAAGGCCCGATTTGCCTAATAAGCCAAGTTTTCCTGAATTAATATATTTTCTCTAATTTTTTTCTTATGAAATCATAAAACTGTTCATTTTATTATGTATGAGTTAAGTTCTTTTCATTTGAGTTAAAACTAATGTAGATATATAACCGAACCTAACCAACCCTAAAATGGTTAACATAAATTGATTGGAATATGTATGTGGACGCTCAGTTAGTGTTACTGTAATTTATATGGTTAACGTTTGAATGACATAGTTTCCCCTCATTGTCACATTTTTTGTTACTATTTCGCTGTTCATTCTCACTCTCTCTGAATCCCGTTGACTAATTGTGCTCACGAGTGTTTGTTTAAGGTACGGTAACCATAAGCTTTTCACACAATAATTTGCAACTATTTAAGAAGATACATTTCTAAAGATTATTTAAGTTTCTAATAAATATTCTTTTTCCTAACATACAAGTCAATCACACAGTACCTAACTTCAGTCAGAAACACTTTTCTTACTTTATCTCGCAACGTCTTTTGCATATATATCCTATCTTAAAAAAATAACAATTTTAATTCATAACTGGCAACCCCCCTCCCCTCCAGAGCTTTCAAGGCCACCAAACATCATTCCTTTCCCTTAACCTCTCCCAAATTATCTTTTGCACCAATACACAAACTAGGGGGCTTTATTGCTGAGTGGACGTCGCTCTCGACTCGTAATCCTAGCTCATTCGATCCCCCGGTGATGGCACAAACGGAAATCAGCAGAGTTTCTATCATTCTGATGCCCTCTGTTACTTAGCAGTAAATATGTAAATGAGCGTTAGACAGCTGTTGCGGGCTGCTTCCTGGGTGTGTGTGTGTGTCAGTGTGTGTGTGGAATTTTTTTTATTAGTTAATAATAATTGATTGATTGGCAGTTGAGAGGCGGGCCGAAAGAGCAGAGCTCAACCCTCGCAAGCACAACTAGGTGAACACAACTAGATAAATACTAACAAACCACGATCTCGTACAATCCACTACACACACAACCCAGCCTCCCCCCCAACTCCCTAAATCACTCTACCTAAGTCATTAAAAAATTAAAACAAATCAATTAATACACCAAAAATACTAACTATAAATAAAGGAACCAAATTTGAGACATACAGCGACTCCAGCGTGGTCTAGTCGGAAGAGAACGTGTTCTCATCTGGATAGATTGCGATCGAGCCTGTCGGAACGGGTGTGTAACTGCAGGGCACAAATATTTGTGTGTCCCCTCCTGTAGCTGCCTCTGTTTCGACAGGTTTCCTGGATAGCTAGAATTGACCTGGCCCTTGGAAAGTGGGGAAGGGGTGAAATCCGTTGGGCTCACGGATGGATACCTTGGATCCATGGACTTAGGGCAGGTCTAATCACCTGGGATTCGAACCCACGGTGGGAATAAGGGAGGAGATATGGGGAGGGGAAGGGGAAGGATGTTTCCTGGAACCAAACCTCACATAAACCCGGACACTCACACACACACACACCCTCACCCGAACACTCACAGGGGCACTCACACTCACACACACCCATAGACTGTGATAAGGGAGACCATCTGAGGGGACACAGATGGCCTCGTGGACCCACAGGCATAACCGGACACACACGCAACCGGACTCTCACACACTCACACGGACACTCACAGGGATAAACACACACACAGACACACATCCATAGACACAAACTTTGATAAGGGAGACCATCTGAGGGGACACAGATGGCCTCCTGGACCCACAGGCATATATCAATATTTAAATATACATACATATTTATAAATATAACATATTTAAAAAAAAAAAAAAAAAAAAAAAAATATATATAT